>NC_029775.3:108613344-108618253 GCF_000817695.3 Arachis duranensis
ACCAGCCAATATTCATAGCATACACAGCTATTCCGGCTCACGGTTAAATCCATAACCAGCCACCCGGCTCACGGTTAAATCCATAACCAGCCGCTTCATTAACAATTACAGCCTTTCGGCCCATGGCATAACAAGCACTTCCACCACCATCCTCCGCATCTCACATAATCATTTTTGATCCTCATTGATCATTCATTTTTCCCTTGCTTCACTCGCAAGTTACCTCATTCACTAGCCCCTTTTTAATAGCTAGGCATGCCATAATGATTTAAGACATAAGTGGTGAGATCGGAGGCTTAGAAGTATGAGATTTGGCTTTTAAAACTCAAAAATCAACTTTGGGATGAAAACAGGTCCATGCATACGCACACTCCACGCGCACTCCACGCGCATGCGTGGATGGCCTCAAAAACTCATCGACGCGTAAGCGTCATGCACGCTAACGCGTGGATTGAAAACTAGCAAATCGACGCGTACGCGTCAACCACGCATACGCGTGGGTGCCCTCGTTCCCCAGGCACAACACTGGCACAGTTCTGGCATAACTCTCTGGAAAATGGCTGGGCATTGGGTGCAACACAATCGGCGCGACCGCGCACACCACACGCACGCGTGGATGGCGCTTTCTGGAAGATCGGTGCATACGCGCCAGGTGCGCCCACGCGCAAGGGGTCATTCTGCTAAAAATTTTCTAAGTTAAAAGCTGTAGAATTCACAGATTTAAACCCCAATCTTCCGACGGACATAACTTCCTCATTTTAAATTGTTTTTCGCCCGTTCTTCGAACGGCAGGGACATCCCGGATCCAATTTCATTTCTAAATAGATTTGGTACAAAACAGAGATCCGTAGTCCAAGTTATGTCCCGTCAAAGTATGCCCAAAAACCATATTTTTCATACAAAACCACAACATGCCATTTTCAACACAAGCCATATTCAACTCTTTTCAAAATCAATCAAAACATGCCATTTTCATCCCCTTTTCTTTGAAATCAATCAAAATATATCAATTTCAACATCAAGCCTCCTCAACTCACACATTGACACTTTACCACAATTTATCAAAATCACTATCTCATCATTTTAACCCACTTCACCCAAGTGGCTCAAACTCAAATATATTGAAATATCATATACTCTTCCTCATGCCAACTCTCACAACATCAATTTCTCTAAGTCATCATTATACACAATCAATATCATACTTACCATCAACATGGTTCAACCCATAATTCAACCATAACAGTCATCAAGCATATATCACAACATGCATATTTCTCATACATCATACCATCAAGGCATCATTAATCATCATCACATATATGACCACATCATATATATCAACAATTCAACAACATCAACAATTCAATGCCTATCTTAAGGCCTCTAGCCTAAGTATTTCCTACCACATTACATATTAGATACGGGAAACCGAAACCATACCTTAGCTGATTTCCCAAGCTCAACCGGAGCACTTCCAAATCACTTATCCACAAGCTCTCAAGGCCTCAACACCTCCAAGAATAGATTTTGCACCACCAAATCCCTTTTTCAAGCTTTTCAAAATCACTAATCAAGCTCCAATATCCACACATACACAACCTAAGCCACAATCATCATACCCATACATAACATCTCAATACCCAAACATGATAGAACAACAAATTACACTAGGGTTGAGAATCTTACCACACCCAAAGTCCAAGGAGACAAGATTAACCTTTTTCCTTCAAGAGAGTTGGGTCCTATAACATCAAAGAGCCCAAAATCTCAACATTTTTGCTCATAAAACTCGAAAACAAGGCTGGAATTTCGAAGAAAAAAACGTGGCTTACTTCAAGATTAATTATATGGGTTTTGTAGAGCTCTCTGCGGTGAACGCGTGGCCGCAAACGGAGCGGCAATCGGAGCTCTAGATCAAAAGTTATGGTGGTTTGAAGATCAAGTGAGAGATAAAAGGTTAAGAGAGTGTTCTTCCCCCATTCCCTCTACTTTCAGCGTGTTTTTGAGTGTTGTGAGGAGAGAGAGTGCTGAAAACTAGGATTTTGGTCTAGTTATGTTGGGCCAAGGGCCCACTTTGGGTCTGGTTGGCCCGGTTTGGCCCGTTCGGTCTAATCTTGGTCCTATTTCTATAAAATTGGTACCGAAATTCTTGTCTCGGTCTCCTCTATCACATTTAGCCATAAAAATCACATTTTGGGCTTTCTAGAATAAATTCTCATTTATGGGTTAATTAGCCATTAATTAACCGGGTTATACATTCTACCCACCTAATTGGGAATTTTGCCCACAAAATTCAAATGCAAATACCTGAGAATAAATGCGGATAATCCGTTCGCATCTCTGACTCAAGTTCCCAAGTGTGTTCACCAACACCGCCTCGATTCCATGCCACTTTGACTAATGAAACCTCTTTTCCACGCAACCGTTTGATACTAGTATCATCGATTCTGACTGGAGCCACTGGAAGCGTCAAATCTTCCCTCAACTGAACCGACTCAGGTTCCACCACATGGCTAGCATCAGGAGTGTACTTCCGAAGCTGCGACACGTGAAACACGTCGTGCAGATTTGAAAGATGAGGTGGTAGAGCCATCTGATACGCCACCGGCCCAATCCTTTCCAGGATCTGAAATGGACCATTGTATCGAGGATTCAACTTCTTTGCCTTAATCGCCCTACCTACTCCTGTAGTCGGAGTAACCTTAAGGAAAACATGATCTCCTTCCTCAAATTCTAAGGGCTTCCGCCTCTAATCGGCGTAACTCTTCTGACGACTCTGCGCCGTAAGCATCCTATCACGGATTTTCTTGACTTGTTCAGTAGTCTCAGCTATCATTTCCGGCCCCAACAAGCTTTTCTCTCCAGCTTCATACCAACATAGCGGAGATTGACATTTCCTCCCATACAAGGCCTCATACGGAGCCATTCCGATGCTCGCATGATAACTATTATTGTATGCAAACTCCACTAATGGCATATACCGATCCCAACTCGTCGGTTGGTCTAAAACACAAGCTCTCAACATATCCTCTAGTGTTTGGATCGTCCTCTTAGATTGACCATCTGTTTGAGGATGGTAAGCCGTGCTCAAGCTTAACCGGGTTCCAAAAGCTTTCTGAAATTCACCCCAAAACCTTGAAGTGAAACGAGGATCTCTATCAGAGATTGTAGTAGCAGGTACACCATGAAGTCTCACAATCTCCTTTATGTATAACCGTGCTAGCTCCTCAAGGGTGTAAGTCATCCGAATAGGCAAAAAGTGAGCTGACTTCATCAGTCGGTCCACAATCACCCAAATAGCATCAAAACCAGCCCTAGTCCTTGGCAATCCTGACACAAAGTCCATTGCAATACTTTCCCACTTCCATTGTGGAATCTCTAAAGGTTGTAACATCCCGGAAGGTCTTTGATGTTCAATCTTTACCTTTTGACAAGTTAAACACTTTGAAACATATTCCGCCACATCATTCTTCATACCCGGCCACCAGAACATTGCCTCTAAATCATGGTACATCTTAGTACTTCCCAGGTGAATAGAGAATCCGCTTTTGTGTGCCTCCTTTAAAATATCTTGCCTCAAAGTGCCAACATCCGGCACAATGATCCTATCCTTGAATCTCCATAACCCATCTTTTTCTTCCGACACTCTCCATTGTTTTTCTTGCTCAATAGCCGGTAACACCTTCCATAACGCTTCATCATTTTAATGAGCCTTTAGGAGTTCGGACTTAAAATCACTTGAGATCTCTAATCGGCTCAAACACAATGTTCCGGATACTTCTCGAGCACCAATTTTCAAACTCTCAAATCCTTTGAGCAACTTCTCCTCTTGAAGCATCATCCAAGCCGCATATAATGACTTCCGACTCAACGCATCTGCCACTACATTCGCCTTTCCCGGATGGTAATGCAACTCAAAGTCGTAGTCCTTCAACAATTCCATCCACCTCCTCTGCCTCATATTGAGCTCTTTCTGATCAAAGAGATACTTCAAGCTCTTATGATCAGAGAAAACTTGGAACTTAACCCCATAGAGGTAATGCCTCCACACCTTCAAGGCAAACACAACCGCAGCCCTCCACACCTTCAAGACAAACACAACCGCAGTGAGTTCTAAATCGTGTGTAGGATAATTCACTTCATGCGGTCTCAACTGTCGTAAGGCATACGCCACCACATTACGATGCTGCATCAGCACACACCCTAGACCCTTCAATGAGGCATCACAATACACCTCAAATGGCTCGTTCGGCTCAGGTAACACTAACACAAGTGCAGTGGTCAACTTTTTCTTCAATGTCTGAAAGCTCTCCTCGCACTCAGGAGTCCAAACAAACGGAGTGTCTTTGCGGGTTAACTTTGTTATTGGCAAAGCTATCTGTGAAAAGCCCTTGATAAACCTTCGGTAATAGCCAGCTAAACCCAAAAAACTCCTTATCTCTGTTACGGTGGTTGGTTGCTTCCAATCCATCACAGCCTCCACCTTAGTTGGATCTACGGCTATTCCCTTCTTACTCACCACATGGCCCAATAACTTCACCTCACTCTTCCAAAACTCACACTTAGACAGTTTTGCATAGAGTTTCTTCTCCTTTAGGATCTGCAACACGGTCCTCAAGTGTTCCGCATGCTCTTCTTCAGTCTTGGAATAAATCAGTATGTCATCAATGAAGACAACAACGAATTTATCCAGAAACGGACAGAAAACTCTATTCATGTAATCCATGAATACCGCAGGAGCGTTCGTCAATCCAAAGGACATTACAGTGTACTCGTAATGACCATAACGAGTCCTGAAAGTGGTCTTAGGGATATCCTCACCCCTCACCCTTATCTGGTGATAACCGGATCACAAATCGATCTTGGAGAAAACTCCAGCTCCTTGTAACTGATCCATGAGATCATC
>NC_029775.3:108618335-108618736 GCF_000817695.3 Arachis duranensis
ATAGCAAACTCAACCTCTCGGTTAGGTCGAAATTCATCAATATCATCGGAAAACACTTCTGGAAACTCACACACCACCAGGATTTGCTCCAACCTTTGATCATCACCCGAAACACCCGCGGTTAACAACAGGATACCCTGACATTCGATTCCGGAACAGTTCACCATCATCGAATTCAAGTAATAATTATTTACCACGACCGGCCCTTCTGTATCTTCCGGCATAAAGTACACCGACTTTGTAGAACAATCTAGCAGAACATGGTTCTTAGATAACCAGTCCGATCCCAAGATAAGATCAAGACCAATCATCAGTAAGCGGACTAAATTATGAACAAAATCACACTGCTTGAACCTAAAGGAAACTTCCGGGCATCCTAGCCTAGTTACCATGGCTTCATG
>NC_029775.3:108618946-108620775 GCF_000817695.3 Arachis duranensis
CTCTAATGAGTGTCTCAGATCCCTCAGCTCCTACAGCTGAAGTGGTGAACACCCGACCAGTCTGTTGTGCCTTCCCAGCACCTTGTTTCTGCCTCTCCAGGCAACTTGCGACTTTATGCCCCGCTTTTCCACAATTGTAGCACAAGCCCCATCCGGCCTTGCATGGTGCTCCTAGATGGTGACTTCCACATCTAGCACAAGCTTGATCATCCTGAGGTTGCTTCCCAAACTTCTTCCCTTGGAAATTGTTGTTGTTGTTGGGCCTCCTGAAAGAGCTTCCCCTCTTGAAAGACGGGCCTCTAGGTGCAAAGCTCTTCCCTCGGTTCTGTAGGAATGATCCTTTGTGACTCCCTTTCTCAGCAGTTGCCCTTTTCACACACTCTTCAGCAACCATACACTTGTTCACTAATTCGGAGAAAGTTTTGATCTCCATTGGTCCCACTGAACTGAAGATATCACTCCGGAGTCCTCCTTCATACTTAACACACTTCCATTCCTCATATTCCACCGGAGTCCCTTGGCACATACGAGAGAACCTGAATAGTTCCTCAAACTTGTCAGTATACTCTGATATGGACATGGTACCCTGCTTCAGCTGTAACAATTCAAGTTCCTTAGCCGTCCTAGCAGAAGTCGGAAAGTACTTCTTATAGAACTCCTCTTGGATGACATTCCAAGTGATATAGTCATCACCCTGCTGCAGAAGACGTCGGATACCTTGCCACCAATGCGACGCTTCACCTGTGAGCATATAGGTAGCAAACTCGACACGCTACCCTTCAGTTACCACTTGTGCTTGCAGAGCTCGCTCTATAGCCTGAAACCATGTATCAGCCTCAGTCGGGCTAGTAGTTCCTTTGAACTTAGGCGGATTAACCTTCAAAAAGTTTGCTAGTGTCATCGGGCCCTGAACTCCACCTCCATCATTACCATGGTTGTTCATCTGTTGACCAAGAGCCTCAGCAGTGGCTTCCATAGCAGCAGCCATGTTCTCCAACGCAGTCATAAAGTTCACCGGGTCATTAGGGTTATTCTCCGGTGCACGAGCATTCGTACGACCTCTCGCACTACCTCTACCGCGTCCACAAGGCGCCATCTGGTTCCTATACATACCAAACAATCGATATTAAGTTGATCAGTCTCAATATCGGAAGTCTAGTACTTCAAAGTCCCAAATGCATGCTCATGAACGTTTATGCCAATTATATCAAGCAGATATACTAATAGCAGGAGTGTCAAAAACAGGAATATCAAGACTCAAAATTCAGCTGCGAAGATAACCGGTCCAAGCATAGCAATATATATACATATGATAAAATAAGGAAAACCCCAAAGGAAATCCAAAGGGACACAAATACATAAAACCTATTCTCCAAAATTCTCCCATAAGAGGAGTCATCACAGTTTGTATTATTTAATGGAGATAAAAGTATCTAAGCAAAACATATAAACCAAAACATAGACCCGAGAACAAAGGATCTTCGCAAATCTAGAAATCTCCAGCATGCCTCAGTGGGAAACCTCACGTCCTGCATCTGAAAACCACAAAATCCGCATGGGTGAGAACCAGAGGTCCCCAGCATGGTAACAGCTTCCACATATATAATACATAATAATAGAGGAAAGCCGAAGGCAATCCTAGAACTTCCTCCAGATAATATTAAAGCTTATAAACAGGCTAAACCATAAAGGGCATCTGACTAAAGATTCTTCAATCTAACTAATACTTCCCTTTCCAATTCCTTCTTACCTCCCAACCACCAGCAGGGGTATAATGTGACAAACACAGTTATATCAGACAAGAAATATACAAATAGGGACAAATAAGG
>NC_029775.3:108620882-108657319 GCF_000817695.3 Arachis duranensis
TATCATCTTGTCGGTTATAGAGCCAACCCGACAAGTCTTGGTTGCTAACCATTGGACTGTCCCTCTGTCACGCATCCCCAACTCGAGTTATACTCGTTATAAACTTGATCATAATCATGATCTATATCCATCACCCTCACTGGTGAATATTTACGGGGGCGAGCTCATCCGGGTCTTTCACAGTGCCCGGCCACACTTACGACATAGGGTCAACAGAGTATCAAGTCTTAACTTGGAGCACGTGGTGGCTAGCCACTGCTACTACCCAGGGAAACTCGTATCTCAGATAGTGGAAGTATAAATCACAATTATCAATAATTCAGCATAAACATGCATGAATTCTCATCCATGGATCAACATCCATATCAGCCATCCGGCTCACGGTTCAGTCCAGAACCAGCCAATATTCATATCATACACAGCCATTCCGGCTCAGGGTTAAATCCATAACCAGCCACCCGGCTCACGGTTAAATCCATAACCAGCCGCTTCATTAACAATTACAGCCTTTCGGCCCATGGCATAACAAGCACTTCCACCACCATCCTCCACATCTCACATAATCATCAATGATCCTCATTGATTATTCATTTTCCCCTTGCTTCACTCGTAAGTTACCACATCCACTAGCTCCTTCCCTCATAGCTAGGCATATCATAATGATTTAAAATATAAGTGGTGAGATCGGAGGCTTAGAAGTATGAAATTTGCACTCCACGCGCACGCGTGGATGGCCTCAAAAACTCATCGACGCGTAAGCGTCATGCACGCTAACGCGTGGATTGAAAACTAGCAAATCGAAGCGTACGTGTCAACCACGCATACGCGTGGGTGCCCTCGTTCCCCAGGCACAACACTGGCACAGTTCTGGCATAACTCTCTGGAAAATGGCTGGGCATTGGGTGCAGCACAATCGGCTCGCCCGCGCACACCATGCGCACGCGTGGATGGCGCTTTCTGGAAGATCGGCGCGTACGCGCCAGGTGCGCCCACGCGCAAGGGGTCATTCTGCTAAAAATTTTCTAAGTTAAAAGCTGCAGAATTCACAGATTTAAACCCCAATCTTCCGACGGACATAACTTCCTCTTTTTAAATCGTTTTTCACCCGTTCTTCGAACGGCAGGGACATCCCGGATCCAATTTCATTTCTAAACAGATTTGGTATAAAACAGAGATTCGTAGTCCAAGTTACGTCCCGTCAAAGTATGCCCAAAAACTATGTTTTTCATACAAAACCACAACATGCCATTTTCAACACAAGCCATATTCAACTCTTTTCAAAATCAATCAAAACATGCCATTTTCATCCCCTTTTCTTTGAAATCAATCAAAATATATCAATTTCAATCAAGCCTCCTCAACTCACACATTGACACTTTACCACAATTTATCAAAATCACTATCTCATCATTTTAACCCATTTCACCCAAGTGGCTCAAACTCAAATATATTGACATATCATATACTCTTCCTCATGCCAATTCTCACAACATCAATTCCTCTAAGTCATCATTGTACACAATCAATATCATACTCACCATCAACATGGTTCAACCCATAATTCAACCATAACAGTCATCAAGCATATATCACAACATGCATATTTCTCATACATCATACCATCAAGGCATCATTAATCATCATCACATATATGACCACATCATATATATCAACAATTCAACAAAATCAACAATTCAATGCCTATCTTAGGGCCTCTAGCCTAAGTATTTCCTACCACATTACATATTAAATACGGGAAACCGAAACCATACCTTAACCGATTTCCCAAGCTTAACCGGAGTACTTCCAAATCACTTATCCACAAGCTCTCAAGGCCTTAACACCTCCAAGAATAGATTTTTCACCACCAAATCCCTTTTTCAAGCTTTTCAAAATCACCAATCAAGCTCCAATATCCACACATACACAACCTAAGCCACAATCATCATACCCATACATAACATCTCAATACCCAAACATCATAGAACAACAAATTACACTAGGGTTGAGAATCTTACCACACCCAAGGTCCAAGGAGACAAGATTAACCTTTTTCCTTCAAGAAAGTTGGGTCCTATAACATCAAAGAGCCCAAAATCTCAACATTTTTGCTCATAAAACTCGAAAACAATGCTGGAATTTCGAAGAGCAAAACATGGCTTACCTCAAGATTAATTATATGGGTTTTGTAGAGCTCTCCGCGGTGAACGCGTGGCCGCAAACGGAGCGGCAATCGGAGCTCTAGATCAAAAGTTATGGTGGTTTGAAGATCAAGTGAGAGATAAAAGGTTGAGAGAGTGTTCTTCCCCCATTCCCTCTACTTTCAGCGTGTTTTTGAGTGTTGTGAGGAGAGAAAGTACTGAAAACTAGGGTTTTGGTCTAGTTATGTTGGGCCAAGGCCCCACTTTGGGTCCGGTTGGCCCGGTTTGGCCCGTTCGGTCCAATCTTGGTTCGATTTCTATAAAATTGGTACCGAAATTCTTGTCTCGGTCTCCTCTATCACATTTAGCCATAAAAATCACATTTTGGACTTTTTAGAATAAATTCTCATTTATGAGTTAATTAGCCATTAATTAACCGGGTTTTACAAATAAAATATTAAAACTTAATTTTTTTTCAAAGATTACACATCACCACTATAACATATATAGTCAAATTAAGAGTATTAATAAAAGTTATATTAATTTGTTAGATAATGTTACGCATTTAAATTTTATTATTAACAAAATTTAATTACTAACATTATTTTAAATTTTATTATTTAATTTAATTAGATTTAGTTTATAAAAAAATTTAAATACGTAGTACTACTCAATTTGTCAAGGGTAATCAAAGTAAATAAAGAGAAGGGATGAAGCTAAGAATTAGTTAATTAGTTATAAATAGGCGGTTAGAAATTTAATATTATGTTAAGTGAGTCAAGCCGGTTAAGTACAGCTAAGTAGCTGATATATCAGTATACTATATATAGAGGTATTGAGCTCTATGCTAAAAAGTAATACACATATTTTTTATGAATCTTTAGTGTGTGTTTGGATATGTTTTGGCAATCTTTATATTAGAATAGGTTATACTAAAATAATATTTATTTTTTAGATTATACTACATATTTAAAATTATTTTTAGATAAAAAATTATTAAAAGAGATATTAATTTAAATAATTTTTTATATTATTCTATAAATTTATTTTAAATATTAAAGAGAATATTAAAAGTAATAAAAAAAATTAAAATATTTATTGAAACAAATTTAAAGATTTTGATGAAAAAAAATTGAAAAAAAAACACAACGAACTACTATAAAAGTTATTTGGTTACTTATATCTTTTTAGAGAAAAAAATGAAGAATAGGACTGATAGAAAATGAATAAATTTCTTACTTAATTTCTCAATGGTAATCAATCTTTTCCAACGTGAACACAGAAACTACTTTAGAGTGAAGATGCATTCAGAAATAAAAGCATTTCTCTATTCAGAATTTTAAAAGGTTGCCAAATATAAAAATGAAACATTCAAAACACTCAAACGAGCTTTTCTTTTCTCCGACTTAAACTCTCAAACACATCTATAAAAGTTGGTTAGGGTAGTAGTTATGATTGCAGTGTAAGGAGAGGAAGACACCTCATGTTGATTCACAATGATAATAAGCGTCTGGTTTTTGTTTTATTTTATTTTTTTTAAGGTTTTAAATATTTGGCACTCAACTAACTAACTACCCGTAACAAACTTAAGCAAGTATAGGAGTTTTAAATTAAATTCCACTTATGTATATATAACAATTTATAAATGGACTTCGGATATATGAATTAATTTTTTACCTATATAGCGAGTTAGAAAATACTGTATAAAAAAATATGAATTACACTTATTTTCTCTATTAGAATTACATAGAATCACTATTACATGCATATAGTTAAACTAAGAGTATATAAATAAAAAGTTATATTAATTAAGTATATAAATAGCATTATTAATCAAATACATGAGGTGTCTTCCTTCCATGCATAGCAAAGATAATAAGGAGAATCAGGCACATAAGTACATGGTCCATATTTGAAGATTTCCCAAGTGCAAAGATCGCAATCTGCTTTATACTCCTCATTTTGATTGTATATATCAAACCAATTGCAAGCACCTGGCCACTGAAAGCTACAATAGAAAAGTGTGCCCCCAAAAATATTAGGTCGAAATTCAAACTCAAAAGTTTTGAGATGCTTCACATTTTGCTCCCCAAGATCATCATCTTTGGATTGGCAATGAAGTATTAGATCCTCTTTTCCTTCCAAACAATTTTGGATGCTCACACGTGTTCCTAATAAGAAAGTGTTGCCTAAAAGAAGAACTAATAGCATGACAAAACTTGTAGCAATACGACCCATATTATAGTACTAGCTTAGAAATGATCTAGAGATTATTATTGCAAAAGTTTGTTATATATATATAAGAGCAAATAAAAATAATAATATAGAGTGATATGGAGATTATTGAACTGAGAGGCTAAAAAACCTGCATAAACAATGTAAACAATCTTGCTGTATATGGCAACACACAAAGAAGTGCTAATCAGAGAGAATATTTAGGATTAAATAGCATAGAATGTCAGAATATAATTTTGAAGTTTCTTTACACAGGCGTTCATATTCTTACTAATAAAAATTTAAACAAGCAGGAGAGAAAGTATATAAATAATTTAATAAAGAAACGGATTAAGAATTCAAGATAAAAAATCAAGAAGAATTCGTTACTGTTGTAGCTAGTAGCTCGTAACAGATTAACATAGCTTCGCATTTTTATATATAATAAGAAAGCTAAGCTGACGTCACTACAACACTATAATCTCATATATGAATTTCAGTTTAGTTTCAATTCACAAATCTCATCCTTCTTTAAATTCACGCATCTCATACTTGAATCTCTTCATAGTGTCGAAGCTTCAAGTTGAGAATCCATGGCTGGTGCTCTTATTCCTCATCAATCACACACTACAACCAATTCTGGTTTTTACAACACCAATGTTAGATAAAATGGATGAAAACTCTTTCCAAACATGACAACAACTTGCCTTACACATTATCAATGGAAATGATTTGGGAGATCATCTTCTTCAATCAGAAGCTGCAAGGATTCAAGGCACAAAATCAAAAGCATACAGAGAATGAAAATTGAAGGATCATTAATTAGTGACACGGTTACTCTCTTTTATTCATTCCTCTTTCAAGAGTCGAATGTTAGAATGTAAATTTGGTCACCAGGCTTGGACTACAATTCCAGATTATTTTTTTAAAATTTCCAAGATCAAGATTTCGATAATGAAAACACAGTTGAAGAACATAAATCATTATATCCTGAGTTATGACCAAACTAGATTCAATCTCTCTTGTTCGTTGAAGTTGAAGTTTTGTTACTTGCTCGTGAAGATTTGAATGAAAGATTCAGAAAAACAGACTTAGGATCTGTTCAAGCAAATTATACACAAGCACCTACCCAATAGTGTGAAAAAATTTGTACAATATAATTCATGCTTTTTTGAATTCCATGATCATGAATGTTTTGTGAAATTTTGTGTCATTGGTACACGAAACTGGCACCGCACGTTTCGTACAGATCGATAGACCGGCAAGTATATTGGGTCATCTAAATAATACCTCCGGTGAGTGAAGGTATATTTCACAGAGATTGTTGGTTTGAGCAAGTAGTGGTTACCTTGTAGATCTTAGTTAGGCAGATAGAAATTATAGTATATCATGGAAAACGCATAAAACAAAATAAATAAATAAAACATTACTAGATAGGTGGGGAAAAATGGTATGAGAACGGTTGATACTTCGGAGATGCTTTGTCTTTCCGGATTAACTTTTCTTATTGTCCACTTCAATAACTTTTTTATTCCTTCAATGACAGCCGTAAGTGATTAAATCATGTCCTCTCATCAAGTTAACCTCCTCCACTACAGCAATCCGCCATGTTGCAAGTGACTCATATCCTCTCATCAAGCCACCGCTAGGTTTTTCACTGTAGCAAAAGATGAAGCTCTAAGCAATCCACTCCCCTTCATGATCCTACTCAAGGTGCCACAAACAAGACAGATCTTCCAGATCAGGGAACAATGCTTCTCAGACTCTAGCCTTAGCGCCACAGAGACCTCATTTACCCACGGTCAACGGGATTTCATATCACGTATCCAAAGTTGCCCAAGTACTCTATTGGAATCCGCAATGCAATCTCTAGCTTTGGTTCAACGCTATCCGGGTCAGGACTCGCACGAAACCCATGTATAACAAGGGTGATTGTCACGGGTCACTCTCAATTCATAAGATGAAGAACGAGAATGCATAAGAGAATAGAATCAAATATATTGAACTAGAACAGTAATATTATTGAACCATGAAACTCAGCAGAGCTCCTAACCTTAACCTTAGGAGGTTAGTGACTCATGCTGACAGAGAAATACAATGGAAAACGTAAAAGTGGGCAAGAGTCCTCTAACAAAGGTGAACTCTTGTCTATATATACTATTATGTTAACTAAGAATTACAGAAATAAGATAAACTAGTCTTGCAGTGCGAAAATTCACTTTTGAGGTCCACTTGGTGAGTGTTTGGGTTGAGCTTGAGTGTCTCCCACGAGCTAGGACTCCTTAGGGGTGTTGAACGCTGGCTTGGGACTCCCTTTTGAGCGTTGGACGCCGACTGCTCCCCTTTGGGCGCTGGACGCTAGGAATGGGGTTGGTGGCTGGCGTTGAATGCCAATTTTGAGCCTTCATTTCCAAAGCAAAGTATGGACTATTATATATTTCTAAAAAGCCCTGGATGTTAGTTTTTCATATCCATTGAGATCGCACCATTTGGACTTCTGTAGCTCCAGAAAAGCTCATTCAAGTGCACAGAGGTAAGATCCTAACAACATCTATAGTCCCTTCTCTGTCTCTGAATCAGACTTTTACTCAAACTCCTCAATTTCAGCCAGAAAATACCTAAAATAACCATAAAACACATCAACTCAAAGTAGAATCCAAAAATATGAATTTTATACTAAAACCTATAAAAATATAATAAAACTTAAACAAAACATAAGAAAAACTACATGAAAATGACGCCAAAAAGCGTATAAAATATCCGCTCATCAGTCACCAAGGAGATATTGCTCTAAGAAAAATCTAGGAATGGTGTTTATAAATTTGATCATGTTGTTGTTCTTAAATCAAATCTTGAGCTAACCTCTACTACTGATAAATTTGTTTCCAATGTATCACAACTTACCTCTTTTGCTCCTTTAGCCTTTAATTCTCAGGCAAATTTGTATAATCTTTGTCATCATAGACTTGGCCATTGTGCCACAAAAATTATAGTTTCTGTTATGAATATGTGTAATGCCCTCTTGCTACAAATTCAATAAAATCTGGTTTGTGTGACTCATGTTGCAAAGTTAAAATGCATGATATTTTTTCTATCTTTAGATTTTTTTTTAATTTTATAGCACCTTTGAAAATAATTTATTCTGATTTGTAGGGTTTTGCACCAATTTGTTCTGATCATGCCTTTAACTATTACATTTTATTTGTTGATGCTTTCACATGATTCACTTCAGTTTTCTTATTACATTCAAAAAGTCAAGCTTGTTATGCTTTTCTTCAGTTTCAAACAAACATTGAGAGACATACATGTTTAAAGATCAAATCACTTCAAACTAATAATGGCAGAGAGTATCTCTCTCATTCTTTTACTCAATACCTTGCTACTCACAACATTACTCATTGATCCTCTTGCCTTTACACCTATCAGCAAAATGGAAGGGTAACACATTATAGAGACTGCCTTGGCTATGCTACCTGCAGCTTCTCTACTCTTGCTTCATTGGGATGATGTTGTGCTACTTTACTTTGATCCCTCTCTATCCACTTGGAAATAGTCAAAATTTTCCCCAACAAACTTGCCGTCCCCACGCAGTTTCCAGCATAGTTGCCCACCGACCACCGTCGCATGGCCTCCTCCTCACATGTCACCGCCGTCCTTCATTGTGACTTCTTCATTGGACACGGCCGCCGCCGCCATGGGATCATCATCCCGATGCGTACCGCCGAACACCATCGCGGTAAGCGATGGCAAACAGACCTAAATCTGTCGGACCAACCTGCGTAACTTGCCAAAAAAGGCAGATCGGGATGGAAAATTGAGACCTCCATGCATCAAAAGTCCGCCTAACCCGCACCGCTTAAACTTTGGGCTTTGGCAGGACGGGATGGCCTTCCCCACTGGGCTCAGGATTTTTTTGAAGATGTTCTAATTTAGTGTTTTGAATTATATTTTACGTTTGATTGATTATGTTTTAAATTCATAGATGTTTAATTATATGTTTTAGACAATATATATTTATTTTATTTTGGACAATGTTGGTTTTATTATTTTGTTTTAAAAAATTTGGTTTATGATTATGTTCATACATATTTGTAATTATAAAAACTTTAATGTTTATGAATTTAGAAATTATAATTTTTTGTATCTTTAGAAATTATAAATTTATTAAAATAGTTGTGAAATTATATATATTATTTAATACTTAATAGTAAAAAAGAGAAAATTTGGAGGGTTTGGCCCGTCAGTCCGCCAGCCCGCTGTTAGGCGAGGCGGGATGAGGTTTCAGGATCACCTCATTAGGCGCACGGGCTTTTGGCAGGACGGGCTTTCCCACTTATCACCCCTGATCGCAGCCCCATCCGTGCCGCCAGGCAGAGCAGAATCTGCACCCCACGGCTCTCTATCAGTCGCGGTGCAGCCACCATCGGGCTTCCGTTCTTCTTCTGAGTTCTTGTTCTGCTTTTTATATTTTTTCATTTCGTTAATTCTGAATAAATTTGATATAAGTTCATGTGTTTTTAGATTTTTTAATTAATTTTTATTCATCGAGGAATTTAGGACAGTTTTGAGTTCAAAATTTCAGATGTAGAGTTCTTCAGTTCTTCTTTTTCTGAGTTTTTGTTCTGCTTTTTTAATTTTTTTATTTTGTTAACTTTGAATAAATTTGATATAAATTTAATTTTGGGACTCTTGAACTTTAAATTTTGGTATATTGAATTTTTCTATATAAGTTCATTTTTGTTCTGTTGAATTCTGCTATATTGAATTTTGGTGAATTAACTGGATGAATTACTGAATTAATTACGTTGCATGCCATATGAATGATATGTCATTTGTTGGCCGATCATTATGGATTTCTGGATTCTTGATTGTTTTTATTTTTAATTTAGATGGAACAACCACAAAATAATCAGCAACTACAATAAAATACTGTTCAAGAATTTCAAACAAGTTCCTCTAGAAGAAATTCTGACCAAGCTTGAGAATATTTCACTATGAAGTACGACAAAAATCACAAGGTGCAATAAACATGTATCTTTGTTCAATGTTGTTTCTTTTGGTTGTAAAATATTTTTTGTTTGACATTTATGTACATTTTGATTTTCTTTAGTTATAATTTTTGATATTTGAAGTTGTTTATGATCTTTTAACGAGATATTATGGATAATTTATTTTGTGAAATTATCAAATTTTGAATTTTATTAGTTTAAAAATGATTGAATTTAAATATTTAAGATTATATATTGAATTTTTATAATTTTACTTTATATTTAATTAAACCAGTTTAACCACAGTTTAATTCCGGTTGAACCATTAAACTATTGAACCAGTTACTCGACCGATTCGATGACCGGTCTGATTCCCCTGCCGAATTAAGAAATCTGTAGAAAAAAATATTTGTCTTTAAAATAGATTAATTTTTCATTGTTAATAGCAATATTTATGAACTTTTGTCTTTGTTGAAATTTACTTGGGATAATTTTATTTGTTGGTATTGTATTTATTCTTGAAGTCAAAACAATATGATCAACATTGTTCCTTGTTAAAATTTAAAACTTCACATTTTATGACATGATTTTTAAATTTTTAAACTTATAAACTTATGTCATTATAAAATTTATTAGATTGATTAATATTTTTTTGGTAATATGGTGTACCAAAACACCATCGTTGAGTATTAATTAGTGTGAAAAAAATCAATAACAGCTTTTGTTATTTAATATATAATTTATCCTATTGAAAAATAAATTAGTATTTTATGAACTGGTAAATACATTTCTTTCTAATTTCTTACACCATTTTATTTGACAATATTTGCCATTGAAGAATAACAAATGACCACACTATCCTACAATATAATATACAAAGTAATTTCTTATCTTGAAATTAATTTTGGTTAGTGAGATAAAATTTGAAATATTTTTTTCTTACTCAAATTTAAATTTAACTTTAAATTTAGAATTGATTAACAACTTCTCCTTTTTGTAATTTCAATAACAAAAATAAAATTGATTAAGCGTAAAATATTCAGCATTTAATAATTTCAATCATTTAAATTTTAGTTACCAAAAATTGAGTTAAAAATTAATTATAATCTTTATAATCGATAATAGATATTATATTAGTACGTAAATACTAATATCCGATGTAATGTCTATTAGTCCTGTCAAAAATGTAAATAATTAATATATCAAATTGGTAAGTTAGATGTTGTGAAGTCGGAAGGAAAGTGTAGATGCTCATGCATTAACACAACTAGAAAATTGCTTAATACAGACAGATTTATAGACAGATTTAGTCTTTATTACAGACGGATTTTCGGTTATCGACGAAATTACCGACGAATTTTGTCCCTCTGTAAAAGCCTCGTCAAAAATTATTTACCGACGGATTTTTACCAGTTACCGACAGATTTTTCCTCGGTAAATTATTCCCTCCATTTCCCTGAAACGATGAATTTTCCAACGAATTTTCTGTCGGTAATTACAGACAGATTTTTCGAAGGACTTTCTGTCGGTAATTAGAGACAGATTTTTCGACGAATTTTCCGTCAGTAATTGGCAACACATTTTCCGACAGATTTTCCGTCGGTAATTGGAACCTTGGAAAACTATTCCAAACTCTGAATACAGACAGAAAATCCGTCTGTAAATCCATCACTAAGGTAATTTTTTTTAGATTTTTTCATTGCAAAATACACCTTTTTTCATATAAAATAAATATAAATTTAATAAATAAACAAGGAAGTCAATATAATTCAAAATTTTTTTTATCTAATTTATATTCAAATATTTATAATATTTCAAAAAATAAACAAATTCATTGTATTATCAAACTAAAAGAAAAATATTATAAACAAGAAAGTCAATATAATTCAAAAAATAAACAAAGTGTACTGATACATCAACTATAATAATCAATAACAACTATACATCAACTATAATTCAAAACATAAACTCAGTGTATTGTTCTTATGGCATCATATAAATTTTGAATGCCAGCATCAGCTAAGAAGCCACCAAGAAGGCCAAGAAGGTTAAGAGTTCCCATAAAATTGGTTAATATTATAGCAGATTTAGCTGATGAAAGATTCAAAGTTCCAACCAAGAATGTCACCAAGTTCATAGATATTCTCATAACACATTCTTTCAGCTAGTTCAATTCCTGCATAGGAAAAAAAAGTATGCAAATTTAGAATTCAAATTATGACTCAAATTTCTTTGGATTGAAAAAGAAAAAAAAAAGAAAAAAAAGCGGGTACCTAAGATGAGCCCTGCTGCTAGCCATCCTCCGGTTTTTGACTTATCTATCAGGTAGCCTCGAAAATCGAGCGTCGGAATGCCTTCAGAACCTTCTTTCTCACCATGGTTTGCAGCAAGAACCTATCATAAGAAGCAGAAAGATGCAAAAAGATAGAAATTAAACCATCATGATTTTTTATGTTGTTTTTACTTGCTCAAAGTCTTTCAAATTTCTGCTTGATTTTCTTGCAAGGAGTGAATAGGGCATTTCCTTATGTGTCAAGCACTGAAGTTGATGACATTGTTGATGTTCAAACTCCAATTTTTTTCCAGTTGGTAAGTATATTCGAAAGTCTGCAATATTTTGCTGACAGATGTTGGAAGAGCATTTGTCATGAGTCATGGACCTTATTTTGATTCTTGGATATTGATAAAAGCTGAAAACCTGCAGGTTCATTCAAAAAGTTTGACACCAAAATTGAGCATTTGTCATCAGGTCACTTACTCTGTTACTCACTACCTAACCTTGATTCAATCTTTCCTTTAACACCAAAATTGACCTTTTTCATGAATTTGATTGGATCAATAATCAATCAATCTAAGATAGTTGTAAAGCACAAAAAACATGAGATCTATTTTAAGTCTTCAGAGTAATCATAAACTCCAAGAAAACTCACCAATACAGTAAATATAAAAAACAAAAGATAAAAAAGGAACAAGAAGAGCAGCAACATGCAAATAAGACCTTGAGGAAAAAGTTAATTACCTCAACTTCCTTCATCCAAGAAGTACCTTCTGAACCTGCTCATTCTCCTAGCCTTTAATGACAACATCTTCTCTCTTGAATCTGTTGTTAATCTTTGCAATCTTGTTGTTCTACCATGCTGATATCTTTGCATTAACCTCCTCCTTCTTCACCCTTTGCACTGAAACCTCTTCAACTACTTGATGATGATGATGTTGATGTTGATGTTGATGATGACCACTACTAGAACCTGCACCACCACTACTAGAATATAAACTCATGAACATTGGCTCAGAAAAAAGATTGATTTTAGTAAATAAAAAACACCTTGGGTATCTGCAAGATCATTATATATTGCTTGAAGGTGTTGAACAAGTCCTCAAGTGTCTAATCCATTTTCATGTTGTTCCATTTTGTCTTTATCCAAATCTTCTTCACTAGAATTACGTCTATCACGCGAGGAGAAACTATCCTAAACACTAAGTGTATAACATCCTTTGGTCCTATTGTTAAGATCGCAATAATTAAAAATCAACTTTAAGCTTAATGAATGACGAATTGAGTTGTGACGTCTTGTGTGAAGAGAGAGAGAACAGGTCCATATTTGGAACAAATGAGCATATTTAAAAATAGATAATTATCAAACAAAAAATAGCAGATAGACAAGTCCCAATAGCTTACGTGAAAATTTTTCACAGCCGTCGTCGGTAATATTGCATCTATTAAGATTCAAGTTTGACAAGAGAGGAAGATCTGGCAAGAAATAACAAGAAAAAATTAATCTATAATATATACTAATAAACATGATGGAAAATATTTTACAGCAGCAGTGTACACTGACAAATCTACATCTCTGAAGTTTTAATATAAAGCTAAGCTAACTGGAGAGTTTATTCTTTGCTTGGACTATAGGGTGCAGAAATATTATTTTGGAGGGTGATGCAGAGTTTTTCAGAGAGACAACATCAAGAATTCACCCATACTCACAATGGCATCACTGCAGGATATCTTTAAATATGCTGGCTGGTTTATAAATTTAGTAGTTGTATAATTATATTGTTTCTAGGGAATATAATAAAGCGGCCAATTTTCTAGATCAGCAACATAATAAGTATAAAAGTATATCAAGCAATTAAATCAAGAGAATTTAAGCATGCAGTTGTTACAAAACACCCTTCAAAAGTTTAGTAAAAAAAACTTTCACAATCCTAAAATGAACCAGAATATCATCGAAAATTAATGAAGCATAGATAATTATAAGCCAATGTTTTATGATTAAAAGGATTACTGTAGAAGAAAAAGGTCAATGAAGAGACACATGGAGAAAATTGTAACTCCATTTTTGACTTTGTAGAAGAATATCTTGTTATATCATACTTGATTGTACTAAATTTGCTTAGAATAAATTAAATAATAATGTGTATAGTTTGGTCTAAAGTATGGCAGCAAGCATTTTATATTCTCGTTGCCCCCACGTCATAAATAATATAAATTAAAATGTAGGAGTTACATTATATATAATATAATATTGCTTGTAGGAATTGTTGACTTTGAATTCAATTGTAAATTTTAATCAACCATGCATGATAAATAATTAATATCGGCATTCAGATATTGGTGCTCACCTTCAAGACCAAGTCTTAAACCATTTAGCCTTCTCTTCAAGCATTGCTTCGTCAGGCTGAGGCACCGTAAAAGCTGGGATTTGATCATGCAGTGAGAAAAATAGAAAATATAGATTATAATTGATGGATTTAGAAAGAAAGGACAGATAGAGAATTAAAAAGGCATTCATATTCAAAACTAAGAGAAAATATTTTAATCTAAACATACCTTAAATATACCAGCCTTCTCACCGGCAATTTCTCCAAGAGTATTTCCTGTTAACAGAATCCAATAGAAATAAACTGAATGAAAAATATCATTGGCATTGCAATATCATTGATGGTTTATCAGTGGCTAAGAAAATGGGAAGTTGAATCTTAGCCTCTTTTCGCTTGATAACCCTTGCTATCCTTTCAGAACACTTGAGAAGATATTTCTTGTTTTTGTCTTGTGCCTAGTTAAGAGACATTTTCTTTTTGTTTAGTAACCAGTTAAGAGATATTTTTCAGTTTTGTCTCCTACGCAGCAGAAACAGAAATGAAATAGAGGAGAGAGAAAATCACACCAAGATGTATCCTGGTTCAGCTGCTAAGTGCAATGCAACCTACATACAGTCTCCATCACAACAATGATAGAATTTCACTATAATCATGATTACATACACCAATTCTCCCTAGGAACTACTCTTCCTATCTGGGACAAATCCAGAATCTAATCCCCAATCCTAAACTTGACTTGGTCACTGCCAAGCTTTCAACTACTAAGTGCTAACCCAACTTGCAAGGAGATTCTCACAGAATCATGAAACACAACACAGATGTACAAATGACCTCTAAGGACATCTTTTTCTTTTTCTTTTAATTTTGCGCTCTCTGCCTTTTTCCGCTCTATAGCTTTTTCTTACAAACCTCACTGTTTGCCTTTTTTATGAGACTCAAGACAGACAAAACTAAACAGAAAAATACAAAATGAAGAACATTGAAGGAGAAGAACTTCTGTTAGCTTGGGTAGCTATGAGAACTGTGCTTTCACTCACTTTCTCATTTTTTCAAGCCCTGGCTGTTCTCCATTATTTATAGAAGGGGAAGCCTCCAAGGTTGAACCTCTTGAACCGAGCCAACTTCTTCTTCTTCATGCAAAAACTGGTTCGGCTAGAGAGAGAGAGAGAGAGAGAGAGAGAGAGAGAGAGAAGAGGAAACCGAATGCTATAACCAACATGCAATTACCTCTGTGTCTTCCCTTCACACCAAGCTTCATCAATCCGGGCCTTCCATCTTGACTTACACTCCAAGAAGAATTCCTAGCCCTTGATGAGTTCTTGATGATGACAGCTTCTTCTGCTCTAACTTCTGTCTCTTCCCCAACGTAGCTACAGTAGCTACCTCCTGTGGTGGTTGATCAAAAGATGAGATAAGCCATCCCTCCAAGGATCTTCTTCCTCTGACCGAAGTGGATCTCCACTATTTTTGGTTATGGAGAGCTTGAAATCACTTCACCACATCTTACCTTTCGTGGTAAAGATCTTAGCCGCTCCATACATTAGATTTTCTTTTTCTTACCGCCATCATCATCATGGCTTCATGCTTGCTTCTAGCTTCTTCTTTTTGCTTCTGATAGCTTGTGGTAGCTTTCATGTTTTCTCTGTGAAGTGACCGAAAGGAAGAAGAGAGATGAGAGAGAAAAGAGAAGAAAAACTTTAGAAGTAATGAGTGTTATCAATTATAATCAATTAAAAATCGACTTCCCATGCTTTTGCCTTGCAACGTGCAAAGCTTCATTAAATGCCATCAAATCAATTTTAGAGTTTCATTTACCAAGGCATTTAAAGATATTTCATAAAATTTGAATTTCATCAAAAGAGGGAGAGAGGTAACCGAACAAAGCATGCATATTTCCTTTCTTCTTTCTTTTCAATTCGGGCTAATCCCTTGTTGGTCTAGTAAAGAATTTTAATTTGGGATTTGATAACCAAAATCTGGCCTAACTAATGAAATAATAATTCAGCCACAATCTTTAAATCATTTTTGTAACCAAGGTTGAATTTTTTCAACATATTGGGCTTGCTAATTTTCTTTCTTTCGGCCCAATAATAAAATCTGCAAGTAACAAAATTATTAATTAGCAAATATAAATTAAAATTTAAATTAATAATTTTACAACTAATTAAGTTAATAATGTTTGATCATCATCAATTTAATTTAGAGTTTCCAAACTCATCAATCATATTAGATATATTCTGACAATTCATAAATTTTATAAGGTATTATCAAGAATACAAAGATTGAAAACTAACCAAGAATATCCATGTGGTCATTTAGGACTTTATATACTGCATGTAAACATATTGTTGTCACCTAATGTCACCATATTGCTGAATTGAGAACATATAAAAAACAGAATTAATAATTTGTATAGCACAAGTAATGGTAATTAAATAATCATGTACTGTTTTAATCTAAATATGTTTAACTTAAATTTCCAAAATCTGCATGTCTTGTTCCACATAATTTTTTTCCTAAACAGTGACATGCCACAATAGAACAGTGATGAATTAAGAGAACTAACAAGTTGTATAATGAAAGATATAAAAGAAACTATTAGGGTTCTAATTATTAGCCAAGCTAGACATATGATTGCTTTCCACCATTAAGATTCTAATTATTAGGAAGATAAGCATAAAGGAGACATCTTAAAATTTGCCAATCTAGTATCAATACTGAAAGATAAATGAACCTTACAAGGGATGTGTCTATATAATATCCACTAAGAAAAAAAGCTTGTACTTACAAGGGTCTGATTAAGGTTATGAACTACTAAACAAGTATACTGTATATACTGCATTATTCTATATGGTCCATGTATATCAAGACACCGGTTATCACTTACCATAACCCACCTTATTAGAAAACAGGTGAAACAAATAGCTGTGATAGATCCAAACTGCAATATAATGTCACAACTAAATTGATATGAAAAAATTCTTCGGAGATTCACTTATTAAATGAGTAATTTATATGTCACAAATTAAGGCTCAAGTCTTAATTTGTTGTGATTTAAGAAATAATTACAAGTATTTAAATGAGACAAGTATTCAAATAAGACAATGCATAAACCTCACCTTCCTCCATATAGCAAGAAGCCTAATGCAGCCATAAATGACACAACTGAGAAAAAGAAAAATCTCACTTTAGAAAATGTATATGCATAAACCAACCAACCATTCATACAGAAAGTTAACCTGCAATAAATATCTTTCCGATGAATATCACAAATGTTGTCATCTATCCAAAGGTATATCCAAATACAAACCTGAACAGACAGTCACATTTTAGTATACATTCCTTTCAGCCCAAAAACTGTAAAAGTATTTTACTAGCTTCACATAATTATGCAGAAAATACTTGAAAATAATAGAATGAGATAGGTACCTACCTGAATAAAATACAAGGCACCATTTATTGAAATATAAACTATATGACACATAAAATAGTTATAAAAAAATAGTTAACGCGCTGAAAGTAGAGTTCAAAACACATAAATCATCTCAACCTTTTAGTGCATCTAGAGGGAAGGAAACTGGCTTTGGTAAAGTAGAACAGTTGTTGGATTTCGGACCACAAATTAATGGATTTCCGACAATCCTGGAAGTAAATAATCAATCAAGAAATTAGTACACTATTTTTTTGTTAACTTGAATACAGAGCTAAAGTCAACATTTAACTAGAAACGCTAAATGATCTTACTTTAATGTTTTTGCTGGTATTCTTGGCAAGGAACCTCTCAGATTATTGTAGGAGAGGTCTCTACATATATTTTTTCAATTTATTACAGTTAGTATTCAATTTTATACCTAGAAATAATTAGTTTTATAAGGAAAAGATAACATTAATGCCAAGGTAATAAAGACCTACACAAGTGTTAAACCTTCTATGTTGCTTAAAGACTGAGGACACGGTCCTGTAAGGCTGTTATTATTCAACCGCCTAGCACCAACAAGAACACATTAAATGGAGTAAGAAACTAAATTTCATAAGTCCAAATAGAAATAAGTATCAAACACAACACTTTGAATAGTTAGAATCTGTAATATAAGTAACTTATAAATAATTCAGGTTCTTGAGGCCTCCCAAAAAATTCGGTATCTCGCAACTAAAATTATTATTGGAGAGATCAAGTGTCTGAAGCTTTTCTAGGCTTCTAATTGCTGTAGGCTTAAACGAAAATCCAGACAACTTACACAGATTGTAAGTTAGTAAGGTTTCCAACCCAAGGAGATAGAGTACCAGACAAGTTCTGAGTAGGCATTCCCTTGATATGAAAAGAAAAGATCTTTAGAAGAAAGAAAAAATAATTCAAACTACTCAAATTTGTTTGATTCATTTTCTTATATAAATATCTTGAAACTTGTTTGCTACTTTCATAAAACACTTCAAAATTTAAACTAACAATACTGAAACAGAGCCATCAAGGTTACAAGTAATCATCCTCCAACTCCAAGGATCAACAGAATTACTATCCTAATTCTCCAGAACATTGTGAGGATCATTCAATTCATTTTTTATCGCCATCAAAGCTAGAACTGTTCAGTGAAAAAAAAACAGAAAGAAGGGTAAGAACTAAAACCTCCCATCAATTAATTCACTTGAGAATATGCCACTATGTAATAGGTAATTAGGAAGTACTTAAGAGTTAAGATTCTCAAGGCAAAAAAGAAAAGGAAATAACAAGTCACAGAATAGCATCATCATCAAATTTTCAGCTATCATTCCTAGTAATTTCCAGCATAATTAACTTGACCAAAGATCAAAATGAAAAAGGGAAGCGCGGAAGAAAATTAAAGAAAAGGTTAACCTTCATAGTTTATGCCAGAAGGAGAAAGAACAGCAGCAGAAATCTCCATCATGGCATCATCAACAGAAGAAGTGAACATAACAGCCATGAAACAAATCTGCTTTGTTCCATGCTGTATTCTCAATTCAGTAACAATTTCTTCCTCCACACACAACAAAAAAACCACACAGATTACAAATTTTTTAACTATATGGACTTATTTGAAAATTGGTTACTATCCAAACCAAATATTATTCTATCGTATATATGCAGGAGGATTTAAGTAGAGACAAGCTTACCTTGGTTAGCTTTATCATCAGTAACAAAATTTGCCTTTCTTCTGATGGCTTTATCATCAATAGAAAAATTACAGGTGATTCATTAGTAAGACATATGAAATAGAAGAATTGCAACTAATAGAGCTCTACGCAGATCACTAAGTTCAGCCCTTGTAAAGCATAATCCATAATCGTATTCTCTTAGAAGAATCACTATCACACTACAGCAAGAAGCAGCAGCAAAAGAAAAAAGATAGTGCAGTGAAAAAGGAAACACCAAAAATTGAAAAACCATGAGGAAAAAAGTTTCAACATCAAATTTTAAATCAAACTAAATACTAAAATTAGAAAAAACAAATATAACTAAACCTAATCTAATCAAAACCTAAAAATCCACTAATCAGAAAACAAATCTAACTAAACTAATTACTAAAATCAAACTAACAAAACAAAATTAATTGAACTTAACAGAAATTAAAAGAATTTTAAAACCAAAACATGGAAGCATTGACTGGAGGAGATGATGGCTGCGGCACTGAGAAGATATGCGAACCAGAACTGAGTGGGGATAAAAGGAGAGAGAGGCGCAGCAGCGATGGGGATAGACGCTGCTACAGGTGGCGCCAGCGTGCTGGAGCTCACCTGAGACGAAGAGAACAGGAGCTTGAGCTTAATTTGTTCTGTGAACGAGAAAGAACGAGAGAGATAGGGGCTGTGTTCCACTAGTTCAGCGTTTAAAAGAGAGGAGAAGAAGGAGAAGGTAGCTGCGGTGGTTAGGGTGGTGGCGGTGGCGCTGTGAGTGAGGAAAGGAGAAGAAGAAGCTCGTGCGACGGAGAAGCTCGTTGAAGGAGAGAGGAACAACTCGTTTGATTTGTGATTTTTTGTGTGTGACAGGAGCTCGATAGGGTGGGGGTGAAATTATGTTTAAATTAAAATTTTTTGACGGAAAATTTTAAATTACAGACGGATTTTTTATTTGTAATAATTTAATAAAATGCAGTATTTTTTATTTAATTACAGACGAATTTTCCGTCTGTAACCATTTCCCACAAAAAATTAATTTTTGCAACAGAATTATCAACGGATTCTTTTTTCTGTCTGTAATTTATGTTAATTTATTTTTTATTTTTCGACAAAAAATCCCTCTGAAATTCTATCTGTATTTTCGTGGGATAAAATCCGTCAAAAATATCCATCTGTAATAACTAATTTTTTAGTAGTGATAAGTGTAGATGCACAAACTATAAAGAGCTAAACATTATTAAAATGCATTTGTGGGAAAAAGGAGTTTATGCTAAATTATTGGATTTGGATAGAATATAGATAGATTGACGACATAGAGATTAATCAGACATGATTAATTAGAGAGGATGGTAACATAATTTAAGTGACATTAGATCTTATTTAATAGACATCTATTTATGTAAAAAAAAATTATTTTGTATTTTATGTAAAATAGAAGAAGCAGTTGGGCCATACATCAACTCACGAAAAAGTCTTTAAGAAAATTTACACACTTAAAAGTGACAAATTTAAATGGGTAAACAAACATTCTCAAAATACTCATGTGAAATATAATATAAATATTAAATTATTAATTAATTAAATGTTATATAATGTATATATCTTAGACACCTACCACCTTACTACGTCCCTGCTGATCTCAATAATCTCATCTTTATTAACTTACAACTAGAAAATGGATTAATACAGAAAGATTTACAGACAGATTTAGTCTTTATTACAGACGGATTTTTGGTTACCGATGAAATTATCGACGGATTTTGTTCCTCTGTAAAAGCCCCGTCGAAAATTATTTACCCACGAATTTTTTTCCATCGAAAAATTACAGATGGATTTTTACCAATTACCGACGAATTTTCCCTCTGTAAATTTTCTATCCATTTCCCAAAGGCGACGAACTTTCCGACGGATTTTCCATTTGTAATTACAGACGGATTTTCCGACGGATTTTTACAGACGGATTTTCCGACGAATTTTCTATCTGTAATTACAGCCAGATTTTCCGTCAAATTTTCTGTCTGTAATTTGAACCTTGGAAAATCATCTCACACTATGATTACAGATAGAAAATCTGTCTGTAAATCTGTCGGTAAAGTAAAATATAAATTTTTTTTAAATTTTTCCATTGCAAAATGAATACTTTTGGTTTATTTTTTAAATTTCCTCCATCAAACACATTGTAAATTAAAAAAAGAGGCCAAAAATCATATAGATAAACATAATATTCATTATATAATACCTATAAAATTGGATGTTATTTTTTAACATCATTGGCCAATATCTCACTATCTCAATTAAAAGATACCCAAAAAATAAATCATTGACAGAACTATAACTATTTACATTACTCATTGACACTACTAGTTCCTTCATTTTCAACAATTTAAACAAACAAGATTTTATATTGATCATATTCCTTTTAGATTGCATGATGGTGACTTGCTCAGAGCCATTGACAAATACACCTGCTGGATCTCCTTGTGGTTGTGTGTGGCCACTTCAAGTTAAACTCCACATCAGCATTGTAATATACAAGTTCTTCCCTTTGGTTTTCAAGCTAGCTGAGGGAATTGCAGCCAGTCTTTTGTTGAGTCGCAACCAGGTTCGCATTGTTGGAGCTAATGCAGCAAATCATCAACTAGAGAAAACCACTGTTCTCTTAAATTTGGTGCCTCAAGGAGTTAAGTTTGATGATACAACAACATTCTTGATATACAAGAAATTCTGGCACAAAGAAATTCTCACTGATGCTTCCCTTTTTGGCACAAGAAATTCTGGCACAAAGAAAATCTAATGGCTTATTCAACCAGAAAAAGAATATATTTCAAGGTACCTAATTACTTTCATGGCTTATAAGGCAACTCGCGAAATCTTAAAAACCAGATCCTTGTGACATTGATTAATGGAAATACTGAGATAATATTCTATATATTCTATTTATTTTAATCAGCAAAGGGAAGAAAACACAGTTTGTATTGACACAGCTCTCTTCTTTATTTATAGAGTTTGCTGATATAGAAGCTGTCACAAAGCAGAGTTTCAAAAATTCATCCTTCTAAATAGTCTTCACACACACATCACAACTATACTAATATTTGGCAACTGAATTTGCCTTTCAATTGAAGGGCGCAATATAGATTTACCTCAACAAGGACCTTTGCCTTCTTTGACTTTAGCTTGGACAAAATAGCTTCATCTACTAAGAAATTGCCTTCTCAATCATCTCTGCTCCAATAAATTTTGTGATTCCAACAGTAGTAGCCATGTTTGATGTTTCTTCTCTGCTTTGCTTGCTTGGTTTCTTCAATTTCATCTTTCTTAGAAGTTAGAACCCTAGTTTCATTCAAAACAGTAGAATTCATCTAATGTTCACATGGCATTTGTTAATGAGACTATGTGATATTATAAGTCAGAAGAAGAATGAGGGAATTGGCCTAGAAAACACTTGCTTCTTAGAGTAAAAAACTATATACTCACCAAATGCTTATGCCATGTCATTCCTAAGAGGCCATCTCTGTCAGTGAATGCACGTTCAGCCATCATAAGTCTATCATTCATATCTCTCACTTTCATTTGGTACTTCTTCCATGTTCTCCAACCTTTACTTGCTTCTATTTCCTGAACAAAAAGAAAAACAAAAGAAAAGAAAAGAAAACACTTTATTATATGATAGCTGTTATTTTAAGAACTTGTGTTTGTTTTAAGTTTAAACTTGGCCAAATGATACCTTTCTCTGGTCATTTATCTTGATTGCTGCTTTCTCAAGCTCCTTGATTGACTTCAATATAGGAGACAAATTCATGTCTTTATTTGAAATCTCATCTTCCAAGTTCTTCACATTAAGCTGTGATTCAAACATTTTGGTCTCATGAATATCTTTATAAAATTCAGTTACAACGATCCTTATCTCATAATGTGAGGTCGGCTAGCCATAATGCTACTAGACCACTAGACCCCAAACACTTGCAGCTGTTTTCCACAACAGAACCAATTGTCATTCAAGTGAATTAAGTATATGTAGTTACAGTTTCTCTTGTGGTTTCTATAGTTCCTTTACCTATTCTTTCGCCTAACGTATGAAATGACATAGATCCTGTTACCACTTGTTAGGATTTGATTCGATTCAATGCGGAGAAAAATTCTCGTATCAAATAAGGTCATGAAGTGTCAAACATGATAACAAAACTTTCCCATTTGTAACACTGTGTATATATTGTGAATATACTAATTGCGAAAAAGTTAACATATTTTAACCTGTAGTTGTATATGTAATTATTAAATTCTTAACTCTTCAAGAAACATTTTGATATCATTAGAGTTAACTGAGATGGAGTTTAATGTGACATAAACTGAAAAAGGAAATTGAATGCCACCAACCTGCAACATGCCTATGAAACATAGGATCTCCAAATTTCTGCATCCAGATGAAATCATCATACAGTGAGTGGTATACTGGATAATCTGCAGAATTCACAAAGAAACAAAGCTTGAGAATACATTTCAAAAGGAAAGAAAAATCAAATGGTTGTAGAAGACAGGGAGAACGCACGGCATAACCATAGCCCCTAGGAGTGAAATCGCGAGACCAGTAGCACCGCTTCCTTTTAGTTCTGGCACAAAAAGACCCTTCAGAACTTCTTTAGCAATAGGTTTTGCATATCCAAGCTCAGCAAAAAAGCATGCAGCAATTGTAAATACTAGAAATGCGATCAAGAATTCAAGTTTTCTAACCTGTTTCAATAATAACATAAAAACGGGCTCATATTGTTGTTATATAGATAGATAGTACCTAATATAACATGCAATGATGACCATAAATTTGTTCAGGATACAAAAAATAATTCCCTGTCGTATAATAGCAGAGAAGAATGGAACACAGAAAATTACCCCATATTGCTGTAAAGCTAAGAGGATCAATGTACTGAGTCCTGTCAGAAGAACACCAATCCAAACAGGTATGTTGAAAAGCATGCTCAATGCAAAGGCTGTCCCAATTACTGCACATGTAGAGTGAGAGATCAAGATTTCAAAACATGGAAATATATGGTTGCCAATCATGGATCTAACTTTTATGTTGGTGGTTGTGCATGTTTTAAAGTCATGGACTCTGTTGTATCCTATAAAATATGGTAATTATACAAATAAATGAGATAAAAGAGAATTGCTAGATGAATCTAAATACCTTCAGGAATGTCACAGGCGACTATGGCAATTTCAGCAATAAACCAAAGAATAAAGTTGGTAGCCCAAGGATATTCATTTCTACAATGCTCTGCTAAGTGCTTTCCTGCAAGCAGTAGAGAGTGAACAAAAAACAAGAGAAAATTGCTAGTTGCTTGCGTACTTGAAAAGTATCTATAAAATGAAATTGATTTAAGTACCAGTGACAACCCCAAGATTGGCTGCCATGGACTGAATTAATAGAGCAGTGCAGGATGCCACCAATGTGATCCAAAGTAGCTGATAAAACAAATGTGAAAAGGAAATGAAGGATAATTTTGACCAACCAAAAATGCAGTCTCATTATACGACCTTAGAACAGTAACTACAGCCAAATCAACGATATCAATGACTCCAGAAGCCTCCAATTTTCTAGATTCAGGCCAAATAAAATGCAGAATTTTTACTACTCAGCAATAATTCAGCAAAGCTAGCAGCAGAAAATTCAATAATCACATATCTCCAATTTTAGAATTCAGATTCAGAATATAAAATTGCAAAATTAGAGTCTACAACAGCAAAAGCTTCAAAATCAGCAAGGAATCCAAAACTTACAGAAGAAGTTCACATCAAAGGAGAAGAAGGAGACTCATCAGATTTCAATTTTACATTTTAACCTCAACAACAAATAAAATCAACAGAGCTGGCAGATCGAGCAATAATTCTGCATTCGTCTTTGTCTATTTATGTAGAAAACGAAGAAGAAGCAACAGATTTGGCTGAATAAGAAGAATTAGCTTTTAATTTTGAATTTCAACCAGTATAATCAAGAGCAATTTCAGTTCGAGTAGGATTCCAAAATTCAATTCCAAAACTGCAATCAAAATTAGCTCTCATTCTAGAACACACAAGAGAAGAACACCTGGATCTACATTTGGCGCATTTGAAGGAAACGGCTTGGGCCGAACTGAGGAAGAAGTTGCCATCCCGGGCGGTGGAGTAGCAGCGGAGGAGTTGAATCGCCCACCACCAAAGCCACCTTACTCGTTTACAAAGGCTGTGGTTGGCTGGGCGACAGACAGCGACGCCGTCGCAAAGTTGGAGGGAGATGACACCGTGCATGAAGGAGGCGGATGGGCCTAGAGCAGTGAGAACGACGACGACGCGACTACCTCCGCGACCACCAGAGGCAGAGATCTTCCCTGAAGGATGAATGCAGTGATTCCTGAACCGGTGGATGAGGTTAACCAGCGAATGGCCGTTGCTGAGTTCAGTGATGAGATTGTGCGACGCGAGCGGCGGCAACAGCGGTGAAAGAAGCTCGTGGACGGATAGAGGAAGAAGCTCTTCACTAGCGTGGAGGGTGAATGGAGCTCGAGAGACTAGGGTGTAAGTTAGGGTTAGCTCAATGTTTTCGACAGAAAATTTTAAGTTACAGACGAATTTTTTTATCTGTAATAATTTAATAAAATGCAGTATTTTGTCTATTTAATTATCTGTCTGTAACTATTTTTTATGGAAAAAAATTAATTTTACCGATAAAATTATCGACGAATTTTATTTTTCGTCTGTAATTTATGCTAATTTATTTTTTTCCGCAAAAAAATTCCTCTAAAATTCTATCTGTATTTCTGTGAGATAAAATCTGTCAGAAATATGCGTCTATAATAACTAATTTTCTGGTAGTGACTGATTATTAATAATATCCATCTATCAAATCAAGTCAAGTACGAACAACATATTATAAACTTATTATAAACTAATGATTATGGATCTCACATAATTAGTGGATTGATTTGAGATTGGAGAGCAAGAAGTGAAAAAAAATGGTAAAAGAATATTTAATTAAATGAGTAGAGAGATGATTGACATCAAAGAAAGAGAAGGTAATTGATTTCGTATCCCATAATAAAACCTATCTTCTTCTGAATTTGATGTAGTTTTTGTTTCAGCGAATTGTATTTAATATATGCATAGAAATATACATATTTATGGTTTATCTCATGCTGTATTGTACTAAATCTAAATTGATAATAAAAATATTTAAATAATTTTTTAGTAGATATAATATAATTTATTCAGTTTAATCATTTTATCTCTCATTCAATAAATATTTTTAGATTGAAATCATCAAGTCAAAATTACCATATTGTTGTGAAATAGTATACTATATTGTTTGAAGATTGATTTATATAATTGATATAATCATTGTGCAACAAGAGAAGTTTATAAAAAAAATGGTAGAAGTTCGAGCCCAACATGCCGAGGCTCGAGCACAGAAAATGGAGTTACTACTATAAGATCCCGAATTTTTAAAAATTATTAATAAATTATTTATGATCTATTATATTTATTTAAAATTATATTTTTAGAAATTTTTCATATAAGTTAAGTAATTTCTTATTTATTTTTTAGAGTTCTTATAATTGAAAAATAGTGAATATTTTTATATGCCTTAATTTTAAATATTTAGATTTTTAATCTTATTTTATAAATAAAGAAGAATTAATCTAATTATCATTAATTTTCATTGAATTAGTATTTATTCGAAAATAAATTTCAACTTGATAATAAAATGGTATTTCAAAGATGATTATTACATATTTAATTTGAATTTAGATTATTACTCTATACTTTATTTTTATTAAAAACTACTACCTTATCTTAATCCCTAAAATTCCTAATTTCATTACACAACACAAATCCTAATTTACCTTCATTAACCTAAACTCTAACCCACTCACCTCTACCACCCCACACCCCACACCCCACACCCTACACAGACACAACACACAAAACACACTCACACACAAACCAACCCAACACACACACACACACACGGTTCCTGTAAGGAAAGAAAGAAAAGAAAAGAAAAAAGAAAGAAGGAGAAGGGAGAAGAAGGAGATCCGAGAAAGGAAAGGAGTGCCGGTGGAAAGGGAAGATGCGCCGGTGCTGGTGGGCCGCGCCACCGCTGTCGCTGTGCCCTGCCTACTTGATGCCGTCGCTGCTGTCCGCGAGGTTGTCTCCGTCACGAATCAGAATTGAGGTGAGAGAGAGAGACTGACGGGAGGGCGTTGATGAACGGACTTTTGCTAGTAAAAAATTTCATAAAAATAGCCACGTTGTAAGTATAGTTTTTAAACCAACAAAAATTCTTTCGTACAAAAGTTTTGGTTGTCACTTAAGCAAACCCAATAAAATTTATAACCGAAGTATTTAAACCTCGGGTCATCTCTCAAGGAATTGTAGAGAAGTATGATTTATTATTGGTTATGGAAAAAGTATCTTTGTTTTGGGTTTTTGAAATAAGGAACAAGTAATTTAAATGACGAGAAAAATAATTTATTAATTAGAAAATCTCTTGATAGGGTATGAGAAATGAAAATCCCATCCTAGTTATCCTTATCAGGTGTGATGAGCATTGTTTATTGCTCCCACTTAGTTAACCCTTACTAAATAAAGAAAAGTCAAGTGGACCAATCAACTTGATTCCTCAAGTCCTAGTCAACTCCTATGGAAAGACTAGCTTTAGAGGGATCCAAATCAATCAGCAAACTCCAATTTTCAATCAACAGCCGAGTTTGACAACTCAAGTGTCACCAATTACTCAACCAAAGCCAAAAGAGAAAAAATCCAAATTATTTATATAATAAATAGAAGAAAGCAATCATAAATCTAAAATACCTCAATGTGTATTAAATAAGAAAATCAAATCTAACATGGAGTTTATAAGCCAATTTGGCAACATAAGTAATTAACAAGAGAAATAGATAAATCAAAGTACTAGAATAAATAAAGTAGAAGAGAAATTAAATTAAAGGAACATTGAACCTGGAATGAAGAAATAATCCTAAAACTAAGAGAAATCCTAATCCTAAAACCTAAGAGAGAGGAGAGAGCCTCTCTCTCTAGAAAAACTACATCTAAAACTAAAATTGTGAATAATGAATGTTGTGTCTATGTTCTCTCCTTGAATGGATGCATTCTCCCACTTTATAGCATCTAATCTATGTTTTATGGGCTTGGATTTGGGCCGAAAAGGAGTCCAGAAATCACTGGGGACATTTTCAGCAACTTTTTGCACGTGGTGTCCATCACGCGTGCGCGTGGGTCACGCGTACGCGTCGCTCGTGCTTTGCGCTAGGCATGCGTTCGCATCATCCACGCATGCGCGTCGCTTGGGTTCTGCGCAAGTCATGCGTACGCGTCGTCTATGCGTGCGCGTCGCTGCCATTTCTGTCAAAACTTCATTTTCGCACGTTCCTTCCACTTTTGCATGTTTTCTTTCTATTCTCTAAGCCATTCCTGACCTATAAAGCCTGAATACACTCAACATACATATCACGGCATCGAATGGTAATAAAAAGGTATTAAACATAAAAAATTTAGGGCCAAAGAAACATGTTTTCAATCATAGAACAAATTCTGGGAAGGGATTGTAAAACCATGCAAATAATATGAATAAGTGTGAGACTAGTGGATAAAATCCACTTAATTAAGCACAAGATGTACCACGAAATAGTGGTGCATCAAGCATGCACACAAGAAGGGGGGAAGGCATCACGAGGAGCGTCATGCTACCGCTGCTGTCCGTGCCGTCGCCATCGCTGTTGGTCCACCTTGGAGTCGCCGTTGAAGTTGAGCCACAGAGAGAGAGGGTTCGCGAGTGAGAGAGGGCTGCGGGGCTGGAACCACCGCATCCAGCCACTGTCGCTTGCTCCGTCACTGCTCCTAGAGGTGGGTGGCTGAACCTCTGCCGCCGGAGCTCCACGTCACCTCTGCCGCCCAAAACCCCGCTGCCATCGCCAGAAAACACTGCCGGTAAGGTTTTAAGTATTGGGTCAAGTTTCTTTCGAGTTATGGAAATGTTACAATCACTGCATGTTGGTTTCAGTTGCTGTTGCCAGAATTCGGTCACCGTTGCCGCATGAGGTTGCTGCCGGGGCCACTGCCAAACAGGTTCAAAGACCGCCGCTACTTTGTTTTCGTATTACAGTAAGTATTTATGTTTTGGAGACCCGTGTTAGTGTTTTGTTACGTGTATTAAAGTCTTTGTGACATTGATGTTTTTAGGAATTAGAAATCGAGTTTGCATGTTGCGTTTGGGGCTGTTCTGTTATTGAGAAAGCAAGCGGAGCTGAGGTTTCGGTTGTCGTTGATTTCGGGCTAAGCGAAAAGAGTCGAATTGACACATTTGGGTTATGGTTTTGCTTATCGAGGTAGGGCCTTTTTCAAAAACTAAACTTTATATTTTGGAGTTACTATATATGGATTTTGATGTGAGAAATGTGTTTTTAGTGATTGTATAAGTCTTATATATTGTTTAGTTGTCTTGGATGGAAATGAATGCTTGTTTGACCGGATTGTTGTTAGGTCTTGTGAAATGGACTATTTTCGAAATGTTTCTTTAAAGTTATTTCTTCTAAAGTTTTGAAATCAAGTTTAATCCATTGGAGATTGATTTGAGTTTGAGTTGGTTTTCTAGAAATATGAAAATGGTATGCACTTTTGGATTCAGCTTAATTTTGAACCGATTTGGTTTTGAACCCATTAAAGAAGGTTGCAAAATGGTTTGATTGGGATCCGAAAAGTGTGGCAAAGTCCAAGTTTTAGGGAAGATGCTGCCAAATTTTTATGAAATTTAAGATTCTTTTTTAAAATGTGATTTAGAAAAGGAATGAATTTGAGAAGTTCTTGTAACACCCTAACTACCAAAGCTCACGCTTCCGGCTGCGTGACTCTGATAGCTCGGACATTACGATGACACTTATACTATTTAATACTAAAATATGAGCCTGTTTAAAACTTTAAACCGCAAAACCGCTTCCAAAAATACTTTTGCTATACAACGTACATCCATACATACCATACAACTTACAAAAACTCATAAAGGGTACATCCATATATATACATATATGTTTGTAAATATTACAAGCATTAACCAATACAATCCCTATCTCTCTTAAAGAGTATATCAAGATAAAGGCGATGGTACAATAAACAATAATCTAAAGCAATACAGAGCATTTCAACAACAACTAAATAAACTCTTCGTGACTTCTGCGCCCATATCCTGAAAGGGGAAAAATGTAGGGGGGTGAGAACATCATCCTCGAAAGGGTTCTCAGTAGGGGGTTTTTGGGAATTACTGTAATAGGATACGTGAAGATAAACCGTACCAGTGATTAATAACCGGCTTATGCCTCTTTTCAAAAACAACAGTTTATAATAAAAGTAAAGTCGGAAATCTTTTCTGAAAGAGGAACCGTTCAATTCTCAAAAACATCAAAAGCCTTTCAAAAAGGTTTATCTATGCTGAACCAAAATAGCCTTTCATATTTTTCCAAACCAGGAACACCAAACCAAAACCAACCATCGGTCCATCTCAATTCAACCGCGGCCCTAGGCCCAAACAATCCAATCCAACAACCAATCACCACAAACCAACAGAGTCCCTGATACAAACACAGATAGGAAGTTCAAGCACAAACAAACAGTTATTGCAAGTAGGACAATTAGCAATTAATCACATAGACAAACCAAGTATAATATGCACACCCAAACATTGTCACATAGATGCATATGATGCATGCCTGTCCCTAGTGGCTGATGATATCATCTGTCGGTTATAGAGCCAACCCGACAAGTCCTGGTAGCTAACCATTGGACTTTCCCTCTGTCGTGTCTCCCCAACTCGAGTTATACTCAATATAAACTTGATCATAATTATGATCCATATCCATCACCCTCACTGGTGAATATTTATGGGGGTGAGCTCATCCGGGAGTTTCACAGTGCCCGGCCACCCTGACGACATAGGGTCAAAAGAGCTTCGAGTCTCAACCTGGAGCACGTGGTGGCTAGCCACTGCTTTCTCCCAAGAAAACTCTTATCTCCGATAGTGGAAGTGCAATATCACAACTTATCAATATCTCAGCATATATGCTTTTATTCTCAGCCATAGATCAACATCCATCTCATCCAACCCGGCTCACGGTTCAATCTAGAACCAGCCAATATTCATATCATTCAAAGCCATTCTTGTTCACGGTTCAATCCAGAACCAGCCAATACTCATAATCATACACAACCATTCCGGCTCACAACAAAACAGCACTTCCACATTCAACATCATCAAATTCATAAAATCGACATTTAAGCCATAAATCACTTTTTCTCAAATCGTTTCACTTTGAAATCAAGTTTCAACTCTTTTCATCCTTGGCTTTAGAAATCTCGTTTCTCAAATCATCTCAGGCTCAAAAGCCAAATTTACTCAAAGTGAGTTCCCTTTTTAAAACAAAGCCACTATTGGCATTCTCTTTTCAAAACTTCCAAAACCATGGAAAGTCAAAGATTTATTTCAAAGTATTCAAAATCACCCATCCAACAATGGGATTTTATAACAAAATTTCTTGGCAGAGTCCCAAGTCTTTAGGGAAGGTCAACCTATATCAATTCGTTAAAATTCATTGAAACTCTTAAAGTCATAGATTCTCGGTTCAAGTAAATAAAACGGAATTTATTATGAAACTGACCATACAAAAATCACAAGTTCCAACCCGATCCAAAAATCAACTCATTTGAAACGGAACCGGTTCATTTGAATCAGACCACTTTCAAGTTTCTTTTGGAACCCATTTTTCTAACTCTTCCAAAATGCCTCAAACTTAATTACTCATTCAAAAGTCTAGTAAAAATCAGTAAAAGCTCCTTTTCATATCGAAATCAATATTAGAGCATCATTCTTTCCTTCAAGCTATGTTTGGTTGAAAGGAAAGAAATAGAGAGGAAGGAAATAGAAAGGAAAGAAAGGAAAGGAAAGAAATTGAGTGAATTTTTATTTTCTTTAGATGTATTTGGTTGGAAGGAAAATAAGAAGAAAAGAAATATTATAAAAAGACAATTTTACCCCTATATTATAATATATATTGAAAAAAGTGAAGGGGTAGTATTGGAAGTAGAGAGAGAAACATTAGTTTTCTCTCCATTTTCTTTCCAATGTTGGAGAGAAAAAAAATTGGTGGGCCCCACCAGTTTTTTTTCCATCCATTTTCTTTCCCCTCAATTTTCCTCCTCAACCAAACAATGAAAAATAATCATTTTCCTTCCCATTTTCTTTCCTCCCTTTTCTTTCCTTCCATTTTCCACTCAAACAAACATAGCATCAGTGATTCAAACGGTAAAAATAGTTCATTTCTAAATAAGCCGAACTCAACGCATAAAGTTCATTAAATAAATTAAGCTTGAAAACATAAATATTCTCTTAATAAATCAAATAATACAATTTCTCAAATCCAACCCTTTTAAAATAACTTTTCAAACAAGACTAGAATTTTGTAGAAATTTCGGCAGCACCTCCCCTAAAATTTGAACTTTTGCCACCCGGTTCGGGTCCCAACTAAACCATTTCTCATTCCTTTTCAACAGCTCAAAACCATAAATCAATTCAAAAGCAAGCTAAATCCAACAGTCGCCTCAGTGGCATATTTCAAGGAAACCATTTCAAAATCAAATTAATATCAACCGATTTAACTTATTTCCAAAGCTTTAAAGAAACGGCTCAATAGCAAATTGTTTGTCCGAAACCAAGTCAATTAAAATAAACCAGGCTGAATTCAAAAGTGCATTCGACTTTTCACATCATCAAAATAATTAACTCAATTCAAATTAATCCTCAACGGATTAAACTCAGATTTCAGATCTTTAAAGAATCGACTTCAAAACATCACATTTCACAAAGCCGCACAACAATTCAGCCAAACAAACATCCATAATCATTCGAGACAATCAAATAAATACATAAGGCAGATACAATCACTAAATACACAATGTCTCACATCAGTATCCATATGTAATAATTCCAATACATAAAACATAGTTTTCGGAAAGTGCCCCTACCTTAGAACGTAATTCCATAACCCAAACGCGTCACAGAAACCTCCTCTCTTAAGCCGGGATCACCAACAACCACAACCTCGACTCCAAGCTACTCCCGCGGTAACCACAGTAACACTAATCGCAGCATATAATAATCAGGAATGACCCCACGTTACCAAAACTCATATTCATTAACCAAACACAACCGAATACTAACGCGAGGCTTTTCGAAACGTAAATTACTTATTGAGCTAGCGAAACAAAGCAGCCGCGAACTCCAAGCACGACACGCAAGCATCGATATACAACTCTGTGACAAATAACGCTACAACGCCTCAGCTCAAATTATCAGAACAGCGACAAAAGGCTCCTCGAACCAAAACGCTTACCAAGACCGAGGGAGAATGGCTGAACCGAATAGCGGTGGTCTCCGAACCAGTTCAGCGGCAGCCCGGCAGCCACCTCAAGCGGCAGCAGGGACCTAAACAACATGTAGCGACAGTGAAGTTCCCAGAAGCTCAACAAAAAGGAGAACCAGCTTAAAAATCCTTACCGACAAAGCCGTCTGGCGACGGCAGTGGCGTTTCTGGTAGCTAGGCACGGCTGCGCGGTTGAATTCTCCTCCGGGAGTGGCTGTAATGGAAACAGCTTCTCCTTCCTCCTTTCACGGTCCCCATGGTGGCAGGAGCTCTGGCGGTGCTAACCTATGCTTGGCGGCAGCAGGAACGACGACGATCGAAGTCCAATCGCAACGGGAACCAGGCACGACGGCGATCCTACCCGCGACGGTGACAACGACAGCTTCACCTCCTCCGTGCGCACCCCTTTCTTCTTCGTCTGTGGTGGTGGCTCGCACTCCCTTCCGTTCGCATTTCTGTTTTGACGTGGTGCAAGAAGGGTCGGCGACGACCGATCTCGTGGCTCCATGGGTGCCGGCGGTGAGGCACGAGCTCCCTCTCTCTCTCCAACGCGAGCTTTCTCTCTCTCTTTCCTTCTCCGCGGTCCCTTCCCTTGTTTCCCCCTTTCTGCCCGATTTCTTCCTCTGGTGGCACAACTGGCAACGATGCCAGTGATGGTATTGACGGCGACCAGTTGGCGGCGACAGCAACCCTCCTGGCCGGCGCACTCTCCTCTGTGGGTGTGTGTTTGTGTTTTGTGGGGAAGAAAGGGGTTGGAGGCTTCTGCTGCTGCTCGAGTGTGTGTGTTGCTAAGCTGAGGGAGGATGAGGCTGCTGCCTCATTTGGGGGAATGGGCTGCGGTGGCTAGGTTTGGGGAATTAGGGTTTCATTATTTTGAAAATTAGGGTTAGGGGTAAAATGGTAATTTTAAATGAAATTGGGAATAATATAGTAATTAGAAATAAATTCTAGTCCAACAATAATAATGTATAAAAAATACTATTGGCTCATTAATTTTACAAATTATTTTCAATAAAATGCCCAAATCTAAAAATTAGAAATAATATAATTAATTTCTCTATTTTCCAAAATAAAGACATTAATATTTGAAATATTACTTATCTAATCCAAATCATGTAAAATCCCTATTATTTCATAAGTGTCAATTTTATAATTTAAATATAGAAAATAATCTAATGATTGTAAAATTGGATAATAATTATACTTCATCTCAAATTCAATAAATCAAAACTTGCCTTAATTATCCTTAATAAAATAATTTCTGAAATTAAGGCTATAAATAACTATATGATTTGAGACTTGATCATAAAAAGACTTTTCAAAGATTCTAGATCTTAGAGTTCTATTATTTAGTTCTTGATTTATTAAGAAATAGGTGTTTCGAGTTTAATTTATTTAAGGAAAGTTTATGTTTTAAGATTGATTTAAATATGAAAGAACCTATGTTTTGAAGTTTGATTAAAGAAGTACCTTTGGAGAAGTTTTAGTGGACTTTTAAAAGAAATTAAACTTTGATTAATTAAATTCGTTTTGCTTTTGAAGTATTCTTTAAATTTTGATTTAGCAAGACTAAACACTTCCAAGCCTTGGAAAGGTTTCCGATTTAAGAATAAAATGGAATTGACTTTTGGGCTTAAATAATTTTGGTTTTGAAAGTGGTTCGGAACTTTTTGCGTAGATGCCTTGGTTTTGGTTTTAAATATGTATTTTGATCGATTTCAATTCAAGTAACTATGATTTCAAGTATTTCTAAAAATATTTAAGAAATGAGGTAGTTTATTCTTTCATAAAGTCATGAGACCTTGCTATGGATTTTAATTAATAACTTTTGATTTCAAAGTAATGGAGCGAATGGTTTAAATAAATGATTTTAAGTCTTTTAGAAGAGATTTTGAATTTGACTTGGTTTTGAAGTTGTTTGGAAGTTTTGAAAAGAAGATTTACTTGAGAAAAGTGGCTCTTGGTAAGATATGAACTGAATACGTTTGTGATTTGAAAGTAAGTGAGCCAAGAATGACTATTGTAATGAGATTTTGAGTTTGATTGACTGTGGATATTACTGAGAATATGATGAGGTTTTTTTTTTTTTGCCTGGCAAGGATGGTAGTATAATCCTGCTTGCTCAGTGCGTAAACCGTTATGCAGGGATGGTGGTTTTATCCCGCCTGTAGTAAGGATGGTGGTTTTATCCCACTCACGTATTGATAAATTGTTGGCAAGGACCGTGGTTTAATCCCGCTTGCGTGTTCCGAGCAAGGATGGTGTTTAATCCCGCTTGTTTATGGAACCTACGGATAAGGATGGTGGTTTAATCCCGCTTATCCGAGTCAGGTCTGACAATATAACCGACACGTGAGCTCATGGCCAGTAGGACAGGCATGCATCATATGCATTTATATGACAATGTTTGGGTGTGCATATTGTAATTGGTTTGCGTATGTGAATAATTATGTTTAATTGCTCTACTTAATGTAACTGCTTGATTGTGTTTGAACCTTCTTACTTCTGTTTGTGACTGAAAATTGGTTGGATTGTGGTGAATTGGATGTTGATTGAGTTGTTTGGGCCTGAGGTCGTGATTGAGTTGTTTAGACGTAATGAACCTATACTTGGAACAGCATGGTCATTCATACTGTCTAGAAAAAACTTTTAAGTTTTGATACAAAAGGTTTTGGGTTTTGAAGAATAAATGAATTTCTCTTTTAAAAAGGATTTCAGATCTTTAAATGTAAACCTTTGGTTTTTGAAACGATACATACATAAGGCGAACAACGGTCACTGTACTCGGAAAACATATTTATTTCATGTATCTTATTATAGCCATTCTGTAACCTTATAGTGGGAACCCTTTCGAGGACGATGTTCTCACTCCCTTACAGGTCTTTTCCTTTTTTAGGTCC
>NC_029775.3:108657384-108664851 GCF_000817695.3 Arachis duranensis
ATATATATATATATATATATGTATTCTTTATGAGTTTTGTAGTTTGTATTTTAAATACGGATGAATGTCTTGAAAATTTGATTTAAGTTTTTTTTTTAAATAGGCTCATATTTCAGTATTAAATAGTTTAAGAGTCGTCGTAATACCCGAGCTATCAGAGTGGCGCATTCAGAAGCGTGAAATTTTGATAGTTATGGTATTACAACCACCAATTGATGAATACTTGATTTGGGAGGAAGTGTGTGGTGGATAAAAGAAGAATTGAGTTTACGAAAAGGGGACATTCTTTTCTAGTTCTATCAAGTCTAGAACTACTTCTGCCAATTCTGTATCTCGAAGAGCATCTAGAAATCAAAATTTCACTCCTGATTTGCGAGAACAGATTCATAATCTCAATGAAGAGCTTTTTCAGTGTGTTACTCAACAAACAGATGAGCGTATTAGTAAGTTGTTAGATGCATGCTTGACTCCTTTGGATAAGACTCAAAATAAGTTAAAAAGGTTAGAACAGGCAATTGGAAAGGTCAAAAAGGAAAAGCTGAAACATAAGAGATGGAATGAGGCTTATGTTAGCTATTACGAGAAGGTTAGAACATCAAGTAGTTCCAGTGCTGTTCCACTACCACCGCTACCGTCGCCACCCTCAATCTCTTCGAGTGAGAACTATGATAATGATGAGGATGAAGATGACACTGAAGACTATAGCTAATAGTTTTAGTATGGTTGAATAATACTGAGAATTATAGCTGATGTATCAATACACTTCGTTTATGTTTTGAATTATATTGACTTGCTTGTTTATAAACTTTTCTTTTAGTTTGATAATACGACAAATTTGTTTATTTTTTGAAATATTATAAATATTCGGATACAAATTTGATAAAAATTTGTATTTATTAATTTTATATTTATTTTGTATGAAAACATGTTTATTTTGTAATAGAAAAATCTGAAAAAAAAAATCTATTTTACCTTACAGACGGATTTTCAGTCTATATTCAGAGTTTGGAATGGTTTTCCAAGGTTCCAATTACCGACGAAAAATCTGTCAGAAAATATGTCTCTAATTACCGACGAAAAATCCTTCAGAATATCTGTCTCTAAATACCGACGGAAAATTCGTCGAAAAATTTGTCTCTAATTACCGACAAAAAATCCGTCGAAAAGTTTGACGTTCTAGGAAAATGGAGGAGAGAATTTACCAAGAAAAAATCTATCAATAACTGGTAAAAATCTGTCGGTAAATTACCGACAAGACTTTTACTAAAGGACAAAATCTGTCGGTAACCAAAAATCTGTCAGTAATAAAGACCAAATCTGTATGTAAATCTATTTGTATTAAACATTTTTTTAGTTGTATAAGTGCAAAAACCTGATTTTTATATAATAGAAGAGATAATAAATAATAGAATAGATGAGAATATGATATGTGACATATTTTAATCATAAAATTGATAATATATAATAGATTTTTTTATGAATTTTTATTGCTTGTTAGCTGTTAATTTTTACGTTATTGCTTAATAATTTTCACTTATGAAACTATCAACATCCTAATATTATAGTTTAGTTAATAAGAATGATGACGTTAATATTTTTCCCTAAGTCTTGTTATTATTTATAATTAGAAAAGAATCATAAATAAATTTATTTTTTAAAATGAATGCTAATTTTGTTGTGTAAAACCCAAAAATTTCGAAAAATCTTATTAAAAACTAATTTCGACTTATTTACTCGTTAAGTAATTTAATCTCAGAAAATTATTTTATTAAAGATAATTAAAACAAATTTTGATTGATTGAGTTAAAAATAATTTAAGGTTTTATTTGATTTTATAACTATCGAATTATTTTCTATATTTAAATTATAAAGTTTAGCAAATTGATAATCAAATAATATTTCAAAGTAATTTTATGGAATTAAATTAGATTTTTAATTAATACTCTATACCCTAATTTAATTAAAATTACCAAATTCTAATCTACTAAAAAATTTCTAATTTCACATTTTCCCCAAAAGCAAATCCTAATTCCCAAATTGAAAACCCTAACCCTAACCCTAACCTCCTTATCCCCACCGCCATGCCTCCACAGCTGCCATTCACCCATCCCTTTTACCCTTTCTCCTTCAATACACACAAACACACCCACACCCTCCTATGTTTCCTTCGGCAGCCGCCATCCCATTTCCCGCTCCCCCTCCCCCTCTTCATTGAGTGCACATACATCACCATCGAGAGAGAGATTCGGAGAAGAAGCAGCGCTGGCGAGGAACCCGCGCTACCATTGCACCGCCCCACGCCCTGGAGCTCGCCATCGAACCACGTGTTGCTGCTATGGGCTCGCCGCCGCCGAAGTTCCGTCGCCAACCATGGAGCCGCGGGGTACATCGCCATATAGAGAGAGAGAGAGAGAGAGAGAGAGAGAGCATCACGCTGAGGGAGAACCAATCGGAGAAAGGGAGAGGTGTCGTGTCTACTGCGAGCCCGCTGTTGCCATCGTCACCCTCACCGCGACCTGTCACCATCGCTGGAGCCAGCCACCTTCATCCCCGTTCATGCCGTCACCGTTTCTCGCCACTGCCGAGCCATCGTCAGGCTGTGCACCGCCACGTAGGGCCGTTTCCAGTTGGCGCCGTGGCTGGTGGTTGCCTCTGCTTTCGGTGTAAGCACCCCGTCGGAGCTCGGTCGCCATTCTACTCTCCGGAAGTTGTCACCGGAGCTGCGGCTGCTCCGCTCTTGATTTCTTGTTATGCAGTAAGTTGTTTCAGCTCTAAAAACCTCTTTGCCTTTGTCATTGTTCTATTATAGATTATTGAGTTTTATGTGGCGTTAATGTCTTAGGGTTGAGCTACGGTCCTTGGGTGCTGTGTTTAGAGGATGTGGCTGTTGCAAGGATGGTCGAATTTGACGCTGTCGCTATGAATAAAAGTTTTAAGGGTTTTCTCGCGTAGTTAGTTGCGAACGAGGTAGGGGTCTTTTTCAAAAAACTATACTTTATAAATTGGAATTATTATATATGGATATTTATGTGAGAAATGCACTTCTAGTGATTATATATGTCTTATGTATTGCTTGATTGACTTGGATGGATATGACTACTTGTTTGATTGGATTACTGTTTGGTTTGTGAAATGGACAGTTCTTGAAGCGTTTCTTTAAAGTTGTTTCTTTACAGTTTTGAAATTGAGTTTAATCCGTTGAAAAATGAAGTCATTTCTTGAAATATGAATTTTTAGAATTAGTCTGATTTTAAACTGATTTGGTTTTGAGCCATGGAAGGGGCTACGGAATGGTTTGGTTGGGATTCGAAAAGGGTGGCAAAGTCCAAGTTTTAGGGGAGATGCTGCCAAATTTTCATGAAAATTAAGATTATGTTTTAAAATGTGATTTAGAAAAAGAATGAATTTGAGAGGTTCCATTGCTTGGTTTTTGATTTATTAAGAAATAGATATTTCAAGTTTAATCTGTTTTACGGGAAGTTTATGTTTTAAGATTTATTTAAATATGAAAGAACCTATGTTTTGAAGTTTGATTAAAGAAGTACTTTTGGAAGAATTTTTAGTGAATTTTAAAAGAAATTTAACTTTGATTAATTAAGTCCACTTTGCTTTTAAAGTACTCTTTAAATTTTGATTTAGCAAGACTAAACGATTCCGGGCCTTTGGGAAGGTTACCGATTTAAGAATGAAATAGAATTGATTTGGAACTTAGTGTTTTAAACATGCTTTGGTTTTTGTTTTAAGTCTATCTCAATTGACTTCAAATTAAGTAACTATAATTTCGGGAATTTCTAAAGAATTTAAGAAATGAGGTAGGCTATTCTAAGTCTTGAGTCTTTGCTAAGGTTGTTAATTAATAACTCTAATTTAAAATAGTTAAATGAATGATTTTAAAAGTAAAGGATTTAAGTCTTTTCAAAAAAGATTCTCATTTGATATGATTTTTTTTAAGAAAATTTGGATTATAAACTTGTAATAATTTGAGACATGAGGATTTTAGAGTTAAGACTGAGATGGATTGACTTTGGTTTCAAAATAAAGTGATTTGAGAAAAAGTGACTTAAGGCATGAATGATGATTAATTTGATATGAATTGTAATGAAGTCCGAAAATGATAATGAATAAATGAATATGTGGCCCTTGCACTTCTTTTATCTGAGATACGAATTTTCCTGGGTAAAGTACCGTGGCTTGTCACCACGTGTTCTAGGTTGAAACTTGATATTCTGTTGACCCTACGACGTAAGGGTGGCCGGACACGTATAAATTCCCAGGAATAGTACCCCCATTGAGCGATTTGATATATATATATTGTCGAGTTGGCTTGATAACCGACAGATGAGACTCATTAGCCATAGGACAGACATTCATCATATGTATCTATGCGACATTGCTTGGGTGCGCATATTGTAATTGGTTTGCCAATGTGATTATGTTTAATTGCTAATTGCTCTACTTGATGTAACTGCTTGATTGTGATTGAACATTCCTACTTGTGTTTGTGACTGAAAATGGGTTGGATTGGCTGTTGTTTGAGTTGTTTGGGTTTAGGGCCGTGGTTGGTTATAAGATGGGCCAAAGACCGTGCTTGGTTTGTGTTTTTGGTTTAGAAAAGTATGAAAACTTAAACTGGTTCAGCATAGACTTAATGAACCTATGCTTGGAACAACTTGATCATTTATGCTATCTAGGAAAAACTTTAAAAAGGCCTTTGGATTTTATTTTTAGAATTAACAGCTTTCTATTTTAAAAAGGATTCCAGATTTTGTTTGAATATAAATCTTAGGTTCTGTAAAGATACATATATAAGGCGGTTATTAATCACTGTTTTTTAAAAATAGTTTTATTTTTCACGTATCTTATTATAATAATTTTGTAACCCTATGGTGAGAACCCTTTCGAGGTTGATGTTCTCACTTTCCTACAGGTCTTTCCTTTTATTGTAAGTATGGATGTATATTTTGAGAAATTCAATTTAAATTTTAAACATAGACTCATTATAGTATTAAATATTTTTAAGAGTCGTCGTAATACCCGAGCAATCAGAGTGGTGCATCCGAAAGCGTGACATTTTGATAGTTAGGGTGTTACATGTGAAATTTTATATTACCTTTAAAATTTTAGCGTAACTGAGTCTAATTCTTACATTTTAAAAGAAATTTATTTGAGAAAATTAAAATGTAAATCACATTATTATTACAAAATTACTTTATTAACATAATTAGTAGTGCTTATTTGAACAATTAAATTTAGCTTCTAATGATATTAAAAACATATTTTATTGTCTTGTGCCTTCAAAGAATTCACGAGACTATCATAAAAATTGAACAATTGAGAAATAAAATTTATTATAATTTTTATATTCATTTTAATAGATATTTTTCTATCCAATACTATAAAAAATACACTTGCTATTTTGAATTATTACATGTTTAACTTCTATCGATAGTGGTAGAATGCCTAAATTAAGATCATTTTGGACTATAGTATTCGTCAAATAAACAATTAATGAAACACTCATCCGTGCCTTCTCATTTTGAGTATATTTATATATAAAAGAAATTCTACATAAAGAAAAAAAGAAGAAGAAAAGAATAGTTGAAATAGCAAGAGCGATAAAAATGATAATTTTTACAATTTTATGTGGCCATTTATATATAGTAAACTGAAAGACCATGGTTATCTAACGAAATTAATTTGTAGACAAGTAATTTATATTTATTGAATTCAATTTGAATAAGTAAAAAATTATTTTAGTTTAGTTTAGTCTTTAATTCACATGATTTGAATTTGGTTTAATATATATAATTTGTTTTGATTTAATTTAATTATTAGTTGAAAATATTCTGGTTGTCTATGTTATTCATAGATTTATTATTTTAATGACTAATAAATTAATCAAATTAATTAATACACATAATAAATTTGATTTAATAAATTAAAAAATAAATTAAAAAATACTAATAAAATATTAAAAAAATAAATTAAAAAATACTACTAAATCAAATTGATATAAATTATAAGAATTATGTGGAATAAAACGTGAAATATTTTTATTAATTATGATTCCTTTTTTGAATGAAAAATAAAACGTGGAATATTTTTATTAATTATGATTCTTTTTTAAAAATATGAAGTGTATATGTTTTTTTAATTATGTTATAGTTTTTATAATTACATGAAATCTAATTATTTTGATTTATTTATTAGATATGTTTTAATAAAAATTAAAGACAATAACTATAAATATAATTAATGGCTATTAAATGTGATTCGAACCCCAACACTTACTTCAACAGATTAATAAACTAACTACTAGACTAACTCAACTTGATTTTTTTAATAATTAATACTTCAATTATATATACACATATATACACAACAATGATTTCAGAGAGAGAGAGAGTGATATAATTATCCAAACATCAATGGATCTTTGTGCTAGAAGCATTTTCATGCCATGGCTTCTTCTTCTTCTTATGGTTCAACTATTATTATCTTGCAGCGGCGCAATAACACCAAAAATACATGTGGGCATAACACAAAAAATACAAGTGACCATCCAAAATTATTTGGAAGGGCATCAAGACTTAACAGTTCATTGCAAATCCAAAAATGATGATCTTGGAGCGAAGCTTGTGAAGTATATGGATACATATGAGTTTAATTTCAGTCTTAATTTATTTGGTGGCACACTTTTCTTTTGTAGTTTTCAATGGCCAGGTGTGTGTCATCGGTTCGACATATATGATCAAGAGAGAGATCAGGGAAACTGTAAACAATGTATTTATAAAATACATGAAAATGAACCTTCTAGATATGCACCAAATAATAATACATATATAAGGTTTCCATGGAAACCAGATGGATGTTGATTTTCTTGTAAATATTTTGAATGATGGATTATAAGAACATCATTACCTTTGATAAATAAATTTCTATTGAAATAAAATTGATGTTGAAATAAGTGGTATTATTTTATTTACTTTTTATTTTGTCTTTTTTTTAGTTTTGGTTTAGATTCAGTGATGGTTTTTTCTATTCTTCTTAAGGGTAACTTTTAGTTTTATTTGGATAAAGAATTACTTTTTTAATTACATTTATTTAACAAAAATAATGTAAGATTAAATGATTAATGTTAAATATAAATTTAAAATTATCACGAGCGTATTATTTATGATTTTCAAACAAATAGGAATGATAACGAAACGGATAAAGATAGAATTTTGTGTTACTCAATCCGCCACATTTTATAATAATCTGTATAGAATCCGCTCCATTCTTATTTACGAATAATAAAAAATTAAATCATAACCTATTTTCGTGATACCCTATTCAGCATCTATCCCTAAAACAAGCTTTCACTAAAAATGATAAATTAATAAAAATTACAATATTAAAAAATATATATAAATTAAAACAAAATTATTTAAAATCAAAACAAGATTTGACCTTAGTTAAGATGCG
>NC_029775.3:108664885-108680327 GCF_000817695.3 Arachis duranensis
TAATTTGAAAATAAACAATTAAAAACAAATAATTAATTGAAAAATAAACAATTAATTAAATTTTCTTTTTTAAAAAGTAACGTATTGCTTACTTAAAATAATTTTTTTAACAAAATTCAAACGGGCATTGAATATCCATGTTTCCTATTGTCCTTAAAACCATGTTTTCTACTTAACTCCTTAATTAGAACTATAGAGATAAGAGTAAAAGTTTAGTAACCAAACTTTTATTCTTATCAATAATGCTACGTAGTCAAATTATTATAGACAATAAATAAAAATATATGATTAATAACATTTGTGTTTGTAAAAAAGTATAAATTATTCTCCTAATTTAATTGACACAATTAATTTTTTTTATAATTAATTATCTTTCCTCATTTAATTATACTAAAAGTTAATTTTAAATTTAATGTGAATTAAATTCCAAAAATCTCTCCCTCATTATTATTACATGCATTTATAATTCTATAATATTTTTCCTTTTAAATAAAAATTTCAAATTCTTATATTTTTTATTTTTAAAAAATCTCAAATCACCTCAACACATTTCATAAAAAATAAAAGCATCTTAAATTTGATCGGTTTTTATTTATTGAAAATGATAAACATCTAAAATTATTGATTTATAACCTACAAAATAAAATAATAAATAATAATAAAATTAGCACTAATTTATTGATTATGGATATCATGTATATAAAATTATAAATATATACGTATAAAAATATGGATGTTAAATTAGAAAATTTAACAACTTCTATTATACAATTCATATTTTACATATAGACTATTATAATAAAAAAAGAAAATAAAATATCAACAAAAATTAAGAAATAAAATTTTAAATATAATTATTAACTCGTCATATTAAAATCAATAAATAAACATACGCACGAATATTAAATAAAAATATTAAAAGTATGATCCTTTAGTGTACATATAAGATAATTTGAAATAACAAGACACATAGTTTAAAATTTAGTAATATTAATTGTAAAAATTTGTTAATTATGGATATTATATATATGAAATTATGAATGTTATGAGTATGAAATTATAGATGTTATTAATATAAAATTTTGGATGTTTTGTGTATCTTATCTAACTATGGATATTATGTGTATGAACTTATGAATGTTATGAGTAAATTTGTTAATTAAATAATAAATTAATTTAAGTATTTGGCCTTCTTTTTTCAAATCTAATAATTATAGTAAAATTTAAAAATATATGTAAATCAAAATAAATCATTTCACTTTAAAAAATAAGAAATAAAATTTTAAATTATCAATCAAAGACGGTTATTTAATAAAAAATTATACGTTAATTTAAATGTATAATGTCTTTAAAAAGAAAAATTAAAATATTTTGAATCATAATTTATTAGTACATATGTAAAATAATTTGAAATATATAATAAAATAAAATTTAGAATTGCATAATATTAATTGTAAAAATATATTCATTATGAAAATTATGTATAATTTGAAATGTATAATGTCTTCAAAAGAAAAAAACAAAATATTTTGAATCATGATATCATTAGTGTATATGTGAAATAATTTAAAATTACATAATATTAATTGTAAAAATATATTAATTATGAAAATTATATGCGTATGAATATATAGATGTTACAATATAATAAATAAAAAATGTGATTTTGTTATTATAATATAAATTAAATATCATAAATATAAATTAGGGCAATTGACATAAATAAATTGTTTCACTTTTAAAATTACTGTAAATACATTATTTTCAAAATGAAGACGTAAATGCATTATTTCACATATTTATGAAAACTGCTGCTGGCAGTAGCGGTTTACAGAAATACAGAATCCACTGCTGCCAACCGCAGATTACGTTGAGTTGTGGCAGCATGGAAACCGCTGTTGCCTACTGCGGTTTCTGCATGATTATGATTAGTTATAAACCGCTACTACCAGTAGCAGTTTATGTGCATTGGGACACGTGTATAAATCGCTAGAGACAGTAGAAATTTACGTTGAGTATGAAAACAAATAGTTTTACTAATCTTTATCTAAAAAATAATTACAAAATAAATAATTAATGGTATATACTATTTAAATAATATCATAAATAAAAAAAATTAATCTATCATTTCACAATATAATTTAAAAATATAAATATGCATGTAATAAAATTTTTATTTGTATTTATTATTAAAAGTGAGACTAAATTACAAATAAAAATATACAATACTCAAAGTATTAAAATAATATAAATTAAGACTAATTTTTTTTATTTTCATCTCTGTTAAAATTTATAAATAATAAAATAATTTATTTTTAGCCAAAAGTTTACTAAATCATATATTTTTCTCTTTAAAAATCATTTCATTCTCTTTTATTTATATTAACTATACAAAGAAGATTCGGAGAATTTGGAACATGGGTTGTGTTCTTTGCTGCTGATTTGCATTTGAGGTTCTAGCTAAATGAATTTTTTTTTATTTGTGCAACTTTGTTGTCTTATGTCAAAAAATAAAAACTATTTGTATTTTATAGTTGATTGATTGGATAAACAATAGTGATAGCATCATAATTTTGATGAATAAAATAAAAAATATAAATATGCATGTAACAATTTTTTATTTAAAATATTTTTTATATTTAAAAATTATAATATTAAATATTATTAATTTTAACAATTTATTCAATTTTTTTTAAATAATTTATGTATGATAAAACTTATATTTACTTGTTTAGAGTACAAATTTTACTATTATATTTATATATTTGTGATTTTAATTATATTTTAAATACTCTAAATAGATTTACTTTATTATATTATATTTTACATATGAATATATGTTCTATTATGTAATTAAATAAAGATATATTTTTTTAATAAAAAATTTAATAACTAAAATAACTATTAATTATGTTAGTAAGGAGTGATTCACAGCCGAAAGAGATATCTAGTGAGATGACATGGAGCTCATCATATGTCCAACTTAAGGACTTTAACTAAAAGTGCTAGGTGGGAGACAACCCACCATGGTATGATCGTTCCTTTTTCAATTTTAATTTTAATTTTATTTAGTTTTGTTTGTTTTTGAATTTTCTTTTATTTTATTGAACCTGGAATCATACATAGCATTCACATTAAGCATTGCATTTTGCATTTTGCATAAAAAAAATCGCACTCGACGCGACAGCGTCGCTGACGCGTCCGCGTCACTAGTGCGTTGGGTAGAAAAGAATTGAACAGAGAGTCACGCAAGAGCATGGCAGGAGGCGTGCCAATGGCACAAATCGTCCCATGCAACCGCGTCGCTGACGCGTCTGCGTCACATGGGAATAATGGCCTTCCACGCGACCGCGTGCCCCACGCAGCCGCGTGCCTTGATTTTCGATGTAAAAAGGGTGCACAACGAATTATTGTGCGAGAGTGGTGCTGGATTGGTGCTGGACACACAATCCCTATCACGCGACCGCGTCGCCGACGCGTCCGCGTCATTCCTTTCTAAAGCTCACTCACGCGATCACATGCCCCACGCGATCGCGTCACCCCAAATTTGGCAAAAATAAAAATTCGAACAGAGAGTTGTGCGAGCGCGAGGCTGCCCTCGCGCCAGTAGCATAACCTGGGTCACGCGTCTGCGTGACCGACGCGACCGCGTCGATTAATTTAAGTGCAAGTCGCGCGACCGCGTCCCCCACGCGTCTGCGTCGCTTCCGCCGCACAACTTTTCCAGAGCAGCCAAATATCTTATCTTTTCTTCCCTATATCTACTTCTTTTCTTCCCTTCTTATTTATTTTCTTCTTTCTTCTTCCTTTTACCTTTCTTCTTCTCATCCCTCTTCACTTCCATTTAATTTATTTCATAGTTTCATTCATTGCATTATCTTCATTGGTGTTAGATATTTATTTAATTTGCTTGTGGATTATTCAAAGAATTGTTTGACAATTATATAACTTTTTTTTAAAAAAAAGATTGCTTGCATGTTCAATTTAATACTTTCAATGACTTATTTACCATGCATGCTATGTGTTTGTGAAAAAGCCCGTATGGCATCATACCCTTTTCTACATTTTTCTATTTAATGCCCGCTTTTCACAAATTCCATTTATTATTATCTTAATTGATTTTAATTGTCAATACAACCGTGATAGTTTGTTACGGAATGATGCTTGATCTATGCTACTCATGCCCTTGCCGGCATGCCAATACACATCCTGCATCTACTTACCCTTTCATGCACTTGTTCTATTCCCTTTGATGAACTTTTCACATATTGTCATGACCATGTGTAACCTTCATTGATCTATAGTGTGCATTGACTATCACTCACTCATTCCTCTTCCTTGCTCTATCTCTTAGAATTTAATTTACTTTCTCTTCCCTTTTTCAGAATGGCCACTAAGAAAGGCAAAGAGAAAGCTACCCCCAAAACCACCGGCAAGGAAAGGAATAAAAAGAGCACTAGTTGAGGAACCACAACCTGTCCACTTGCACATCTTAGCATGCACCGAGGATGGTGCAATCTTTAAGTATGGGGAGGTCGATATCGATCTCCATGGGTTAGTTACTCTTCAACCTCAACACCAATGGTTTATTTTTCTTGTTAGTTGTTGCATTTGCATGTTTGATTGCATGTTTATTTTTTGTGTGCATATTTTACCACTTGGTTAAAGTAATATTTTCTTTTTCAAGAAATTTTTATAGTATTTCACTAATTTGAATAAAACTTTTTGAAAAACTTGTTTGAAGAAATCTTATTCTGGAACATGGTTTAGAGCTCGAACACACAAAACCAGTGAGATTTTGAGCCTATTTGATTGGTTGCATTTTATCAACCAATACTTTATTTTTGGTGTGTGTTTTTCTCTCTAAAATTGTGATCTTTGTCTTGCTTAATTCTATATTTCCATTGTTTGATGTATGCATGCACTGATATGATTGAGGCCTTTGTTTCACTAAGCTTACATACTCATATGGCCTTACCCTTTCATTATCCTTTGCAAACTAATTTGAGCCTAATATACACATTTGTTCTTTACTTTAGCACATTACTAACTCTAAGCGGAAAACAATAATGTCCTTAATTTGAATCCTTGGTTAGCTTAGACTAGTAAAAGTGCTCATGATTTAAGTGTGGGGAAGTTGGGTTTGAAAATATTTGGTTTGAATAATAGGATGTTGTATATTTTAGTAAAAATGTGCAAAATAATGGTTGAGCACATATTATTGCATTCAATACTTTAATCATATGCATTGAGAAAAAAAGTGAAAAAGAAAAAAGAAAAGAGCAATTAATAAAAGGGGACAAAATGCCCCAAAATAAATAGTGAAATCAATGCATATGAGCTGCACTCAAAACTTGGAATGCATAAATATGTAGGAAAGCACAGTTAATGGGAAGTTGGATTTTGTATTTTAATTAAATGAATTGTCTTGAGTTAGGTGGAAAGTTTATGTTAATTAAGGATTCAGATTTTAGTCCACTTGGCCAAATACAATCATACCTTGACCCTAACCCCATTACAACCCTTAAAAGACCTCTTGATTTGTGTATTGGTGCATTAAATTTTTTGTTGATTGTTAGATGAAGAGCAACCTATAGAAAACAATATTAGTAGAGAATTGAGAGAATTGACCCTATACACCTGAGAGATTAGAGTGATATACACTATGAGTGAGGGTTCAGCGCTTAATTCTATGTTCCCTGCTTTCATGAGCTATCTTCTTCTTGCAAGTTATTTGTATTGTATTTTGTGATTTGAATTAGTGAAATCCAGTTCATATTTATTCTTGAAAGATTTATTTACTTTTTCACCAAGTAGGTAGAATAATTTTAGCATGTAGTTGCATTCACATTCATAGGTTGCATTGTATGAGTCTTGCCTTTTCCCACTCATTTATTTGGTCTCCTTGAGTTTAGCATGAGGACATGCTAATGTTTAAGTGTGGGGAGGTTGATAAACCACTATTTTATGGTTTATAATGTGTTTAATTATGTGGTTTTATCATGGTCTTTACCCACTTATTCATATAATTAGCATGCATTTATATTTCCTTCCTAAAATTATTACATGATTGAAAACATGCTTATTTGGTCTTAATTTAGCTAATCTTAATCCTCTCTTATTACCATTCAATACCTTGATCTGTGTGTTAAGTGTTTCAGGCTTTATAGGGCATGAATGAGTGAGAGATTGGGAAGGAAGCTTGCAAAAATGGAAGGAACACAAGAAATTGAGGAGATGACCAGCGAGAAGTGACGCGTACGCGTCAGCGACGCGACCGCGCGGAAGAAAGGAATTCGCAGTGACGCGGCCCCATGGCTCAGCGACCGCGCGGATTGGAAAAGCACAAGTGACGCAGAAGCGTGGACAACGCGAACGCATGACAGGGAAAAACGCGAATGACGCATCCGCATGGATGACGCGATCGCGTGACGTGCGCGATCTGCAGAATTACAAAAGTCACTGGCAGAGATTCTGGGCCGCATTTCAACCCAGTTTTCGGTCCAAAAACACAGATTAAAGTCAGAAAACTTGCAGCGACTCATCATGCTCTCATAATTCACTTTTTAGGATTTAGATGTAGTTTTTAGAGAGAGGCTCTATCCTCTCTCTTAGGATTTACAAATTAGGATTTTTAGAAATTATGATTTATTTCAACTCTACACCAGGTTCAATAATTTATGTTTCCCTTCTACTTTTATTTACTCTGATGCTTTCATTTGTATTTGATTTATGTTGCCCAATTGGCTTATGAACTTTTCATGTTAGGATTATACATTATTGAGATGTTTTCATATTTATGATTTTAATTTAGCTTTTTACATTCTTGGCTTTGGTTAAGAAATCAGTAACTCTTGAGTTATCAAACTCAACTTGATCAATAACCGCTATCTTTGCCAATTAGCTTGAACTTCTATGTTCCCAATCTTTTTCTAGGAATTAACTAGGATTTGAAGATCAATCTAATTAGCCACTTGACCTTCCTTTGCACCAGTAGAGGTTAACTAAGTGGAATTAAGATTCAATTTTCATCATCATTGATAAGGATAACTAGGATAGGACTTTCAATTTCTCATACCTTGCCAAGAGTTTATTTTACAGTCAATTATTTATTTTACTTGTCATTCATCATAATTGTTCCTCATTCTTAAAACCCCCAATTTACAAACTCATAACCAATAATAAGAACATACCTCCCTGCAATTCCTTGAGAAGACGACCCGAGGTTTAAATACTTCGGTTATCAATTTATTTAGGGTTTGTTACTTATGACAACCAAAACGTTTGCATGAAGGGAATTCTGTTGGTTTAGAATATATATCTACAACGCGACTATTTTTATAAAATTCTTTACTAGCAAAAATCCTAACGTTAGACATCCCAGATCCAATTTCATTTCTAAACAGAATTGGCACAAAATGAAGATCCGTAGCCCAAGTTATGTCCCGTCAAAGTATGCCCAAAAACCATGTTTTCATACAAAATCATAAAGGGCCATTTTCAAAACAAGTCGATTTTAACTCTTTTCAAAACCAATAAAAACATGCCAATTTCATCCCTTTTCTTTAAAATCAATCAAAATATATTAAAGTCAACATCAAGCCTCTTCAACTCACACATTGACACTTTACCACAATTCACAAAATCACTATCCCATCATTTTAACCCACTTTATCCAAGTGGCTTAAACTCCAACACATTGACACATAATATACTCTTCTTCATGCCAATTTCAACAACACCATTCCCAATCAACCATCATTGTACATAATCAATATCATACCCACCATCAACATGGTTTCACTCATAATTCAACCTTAATCAATCATCAAGCATATATCACAACATGCATATTTCTCATACATCATACCATCAAGGCATCAATAATCATCATCACATATATGACCACATCATATATATCAACCACTCAACAACATCAACAATTCAATGCCTATCTTAGGGCCTCTAGCCTAAGTATTTCCTACCACATTACATATTAGATACGGAAAATTGAGACCATACCTTAGCCGATTTCCCAAGCTCAACCGGAGCACTTCCAAACCACTTTTCCTCAAGCTCTCAAGGCCTCAACACTTCCAAGAATAGATTTTTCACCACCAAATCCTTTTTCAAGCTTTTCAAAATCACCAATCAAGCTCGAATATTCAGACATACACAACCTAAGCCACAATCATCATACTCAAACACAACATCTCAATACCCAAACATCATAGAACAATAATTTACACTAGGGTTGAGAATCTTACCACACCCAAGGTCCAAGGAGACAAGATTAACCTTCTCCTTCAAGAGAGTTGGGCCCTATAACATCAAAGAGCCCAAAATCTCAATATTTTTTCTCATAAAACTCGAAATCAAAGCTGGAAATTTGAAGAGCAAAACGTGGCTTACCTTAAGATTGATTGTATGAGTTTCGTAGAGCTCTCCGTGGTGAACGCGTGGTCGCAAACAGTGCGGCAATCGAAACTCTAGATCAAAAGTTATGGTGGTTTGAAGATCAAGGGAGAGAGAGAACTTGAGAGAGTGTTCTCCCCTCCATGGCCTCCATTTCAGCGTGTGTGTGTATCAAATAAGGAGAGAGAGTACTGAAAACTAGGGTTTTGGTTTAGTTTAATTGGGCCAAGGGCCCACTTTGGGTCCGGTTGGCCCGGTTTGGCCCGTTCGGTCCAATCTTGGTCCGAATTCTATAAAATTGGTACCAATATTCTCGTCTCAATCTCCTCTATCACATTTAGCTATGAAAATCACATTTTGGGCTTTCTAGAATAAATTCTCCTTTATGGGTTAATTAGCCATTAATTAACCGGGTCTTACAATTTCAGAGGTACCCCCCAGCATATACTTTAATTCGTGATATTACGTATCCCTTAAAACACAAAACAAATCAGTAATAAATGAATAATTTCAATAAAAGGATACACCCAAAGGAGTTAATAGTTACCCCTTATATTAAACAAAAATACACCCAACTATATATATACAGAACACAGAACTAACTTACAACAAATGTATTCAGCACAGTTTTCTCTTCGGTAGGAGATTTGTTGTGTACTGGGTCGACTATATAAAATTTCTTCTTTCTTGTATCAACAATCCATAACCACCAATGGTCTGAATGGCAAACTGGTGCAAAAATCTGAAATATGTTCAGGTTGAACACTGTTTTAATTTATTTGGCACATAAGTAAAAAATCGTAATAAGAAGTTTTTGAAATGAAAACTTACATAACGATGTGATACTAATTTTTTAAGGTCCAAGAAGGGTATAAACATTGGATAGTCTTCCACCCTGAATGGCCTATTAGTTTTAGCATTTAAGAATACCCCCTTTGGATGATTTACAATCGCCATGTTCTGCAAAAATTGAGAACAACCAAATGAATCCAGAAAATACACCCAAACGAATAAATAACTCCCACCCAATTGAACACAGAAAATACACCCAAATGAATAAACAGAATACACCCAATGTAAGAAAAACAATACATCCTAAGGAATGCAGAAAATACACCCAAAATTCGTTGAAGCAACCCTTACCACAATATCAGGGGGAGACAGTATACTTCTTCTTGAAACCTTTGAATATTTTGTAGGTTTAAGATGAAGCACATGGCAGAGACAATCTAGAAAAACAGAATACACATCAATCAGGATTATACTTAATTTTGGTGATAAAAAAATTAATATTGTTGTGATATTACCTCAGCTTCTATATGCGTTTTAGGCGCAAGTGATGCAAGGTGGAATTTTGACAGAGTGTATATATCTCCGGCTTGGAGTCTGCCGATGTCGTCAAACTCATTAGTTCGCTCATTTGAGTAGGATTTCACTCGTATAGCCCAGTGGTAGCATTTCTGTTTCATGTCAGTAGTATCTAAATTCGGCCTGACAGGAGTTTTAAACTTCTCAAAACTCTCTGTCGCACTCTCCTTTGGAATCTGTGGACTTTTTTCTTCTTTTGTCACCCCACCACTTGCAATTTTATGTACCAGATTCTCTAATTATTCTAGCAGTGTTGGGGTTTCTGGAATTTTTGCCACGTGTTCATCTTGCGTTGACGCCCCCTCCTGCGTTGTTGTTTCTTCTTGGCTCGAATCAGTGAAGCCAAGGCTGAATGATGGCAACGGATCTTTTTTAGGAATGTACGATGCTGTCCATGCCATCATCATCAACGCAGCAATGTCTTCTGGGGCTGGATTACTGCGTGATTATTTATAACATATTATAACAATAAGAATATACGGATGATAACCAAAACATTGATTTTACTGTAATGAACTTACATTTTAGATGGAGCTGGGGGAAGTGTGGGTGTGCTTTCTTCAAGTTCTTGGGGGGGTTCAGGAGTGCTGCACGGCACATAAAATTAATCATGACATAAATAAAACTATTCAGGGGCAATATACACCCAAACTGTAACCCAATATACACCCAATAATATTTCTTACATTTTTGTAGTTCCTTCAATTTGTAGCAGAGGGGTTCGTTCATATTTTATCTCAGGTGTTTCTTCAAATTTCGGCACAGCGGTTGTTTGGGACACTGGTAGACAAAATTGAATCAGAACTCTAAACAAGAAGAAAAATGAAAGGCTAACAATGCCTTTGAAAATAAAAAGGTTATAAGAGTGAAATATTCTTGAAAAACTCACATTGCAAGAGCTTCGGACGGTGTCTCTTTCCTCACAACCATCATATTAAAATCAGCCGGCTCACTGTCTGACTCTTCAACTAGACTCATTCTAAAATAAAAATTTAGTACGTATAGTAGTATGAATGATTGATTATACTAGGAGCCTTTGTAGAAAAAGGGGTAAACAAAAATCGCAACTCAAAAGCGCAACACTCCGATCGATAACGTAACGAACGAGGATAAACCAACGCGAGATTATATATATACAAAGGAGTGTCAAAAATAGGAATATCAAGACTCAAAATCTGGTTGCGAAGATAACCGGTCCGAGCATAGCAATATATACATATGATAAAATAAGGAAAACCCCAAAGGAAACCCAAAGGGACAAAAATACATAAAACCTATTCTCCAAAATCTCCCATAAGAGGAGTCATCACAGTTTGTATTGTTTAATAGAGATAAAAGTATCTAAGCAAAACATATAAACCAAAACAGAGTCCCGAGAACAAGGAATCTTCGCAAATCTAGAAGTCTCCAGCATGCCTCAGCGAGAAACCTCACGTCCTGCATCTGAAAACCACAAAATCCGCATGGGTGAGAACCAGAGGTCCCCAGCATGGTAACAGCTTCCACATATATAATACATAATAATAGAGGAAAGCCGAAGGCAATCCTAGAACTTCCTCCAGATAATATCAAAGCTTATAAACAAGCTAAACCATAAAGGGCATCTGACTAAAGATTCTTCAGTCTAACTAATACTTCCCTTTCCAATTCCTTCAGACCTCCTAACCACTAGCAGGAGTATAATGTAGCAAACACAGTTATATCAAACAAGAAATGTACAAATAGGAACAATTAAGGCATTTAGACAATTAGCAAGTAATATGAAGTCAAATAGGCAATCTCAAACAATTCATATAGCATGCATGTGATGAATGCCTGTCCCTAGTGGCTGATGATATCATCTGTCGGTTATAGAGCCAACCCGACAAGTCTTGGTAGCTAACCATTGGACTGTCCCTCTGTCGCGCATCCCCAACTCGAGTTATACTCATCATAAACTTAATCATAATTATGATCTATATCCATCACCTTCACTGGTGAATATTTACGGGGGCGAGCTCATCCGGGGCTTTCACAGTGCCCGGCCACCCTTACGACATAGGGTCAAAAGAGCTTCGAGTCTCAACCTGGAGCACGTGGTGCCTAGCCACTGCTTCCTTCCAGGGAAACTCTCATCTCCAACAATAGAAGTGCAACATTCACAATTCATTCAACAGCATATATGCATTCATACTTAGCCATAATCATGGCTCCGCCGTAACACGGCAATAATCTAGCCATCCGGCTCATGGTTAAATCCATAACCAGCCATTTCATTAACAATTACGGCCCTTCGGCCCATGGCATAACAAGCACTTCCACCACCATCCTCCGCATCTCACATAATCATCTTTGATCCTCATTGATCATTCATTTTTCCCTTCACTCGCAAGTTACCACATCCCCTAGCTCCTTTTCTAACAGCTAGGCATATCATAATGATTTAAGATATAAGTGGTGAGATCGGAGGCTTAGAAGTATGAGATTTGGCTTTTAAAACTCAAAAATCAACTTTGGGATGAAAACAGGGCCACGCGTACGTGCACTCCACGCGCACGCGTGGATGGCCACAAAACTCATTGACGCGTAAGCGTCATGCACGCTAACGCGTGGAATGAAAAATACCCAAGCGACGCGCACGCGTCCGCCACGCGTACGTGTTGGTGCTCTTGTGCCCCAGGCACAAAACTGGCACAGTTCAGGCACAACTCTCTGGAAAAAATGGCTGGGCATTAGGTGCAGCACATCGGCGCGCCCGCACACATCACGCGCATGCGTGGATGGCGTTTCGAGAAGAACGGCGCGTACGCGCCAAGTGCACCTACGCGCGGGGGGTCATTCTGCTAAAAATTAAGTTAAAAACTGCAGAATTTACAAATTCAACCCCCAATCTTCCGACGGACATAACTTTCTCATTTTAAATCATTTTTCACCCGTTCTTTGAACGGCATGGACATCCCGGATCCAAGTTCATTTCTAAACAGATTTGGCACAAAACGAAAATCCGTAGTCCGAGTTATGTCCCGTCAAAGTATGCCCAAAAACCATATTTTCATACAAAACCACAAAGTGCCATTTTCAAATAAGCCATTTTCAACTCTTTTCAAAATCAATCAAAACATGCCAATTTCATCCCCTTTTCTTTGAAATCATTCAAAATATATCAAATTCAACATCAAGCCTCCTCAACTCACACATTGACACATTACCACAATTTACAAAATCACTATCCCATCATTTTAACCCACTTCACCCAAGTGGCTCAAACTCAAACACATTGACATATCATGTACTCTCCATCATGCCAATTTTCAACAATACCAAATCCAATAAATCATCATTGTACACAATCAATATCATACTCACCATCAACATGGTTCAACCCACAATTCAACCATAACCAATCATCAAGCATATATCACAACATGCATATTTCTCATACATCATACCATCAAGGCATCAATAATCATCTTCACATATATGACCACATCATATATATCAACCATTCAACAACACCAACAATTCAATGCCTATCTTAGGGCCTCTAGCCTAAGTATTTCCTACCACATTACATATTAGATACGAGAAACCAAGACTATACCTTAGCCGATTTCCCAAGCTCAACCAGAGCACTTCCAAACCACTTTTCCTCAAGCTCTCAAGGCCTCAACACCTTCAAGAACAGATTTTTCACCATCAAATCCCTTTTCATGCTTTTCAATATCACCAATCAAGCTCGAATATTCAGACATACACAACCTAAGCCACAATCATCACACTCATACACAACATCTCAAAATCCAAACATCATAAAACCACAAATTACACTAGGGTTGAGAGTCTTACCATACCCAAGGTCCAAGGAGACAAGATTAACCTTCTCCTTCAAGAGAGTTGGGTCCTATAACATCAAAGAGTCCAAAATCTCAATATTTTTGCTCACAAAACTCGAAAACAAGGCTGGTCTTACCTCAAGATTGATTGTATGAGTTTTGTAGAGCTCTCCGCAGTGAACGCGTGGCCACAAACGGTGCGGCAATCGGAGCTCTAGATCAAAAGTTATGGTGATTTGAAGATCAAGGGAGAGATAGAACTTGAGAGAGTGTTCTTCCCCCATCTCTTCTAATTTTCAGCGTGAGTTTGAGTGTTGGGAGGAGAGAGAGTGCTGAAAACTAGGGTTTTGGTTTAGTTATGTTGGGCCAAGGGCCCACTTTGGGTCCGGTTGGCCCGGTTTGGCCCGTTCGATCCAATCTTGCTCCGAATTCTATAAAATTGGTACGAAATTCTCGTCTCAATCTCCTCTATAACATTTAGCCATAAAAATCACATTTTGGGCGCATTTATGGGTTAATTAGCCGTTAATTAACCGGATTTTACAATTTGACTTTTCATCTTTTATGTTCTTAGAGTCAAATAATTCTATATTAAATTAATACTTAACAAATTTATCTATTTTGTGTAAATTAAAAAATTTAAAATTTTTTATTAATAATAAACTTATTATGTGTCCTAAATTCCTAATTAATCCTAAAACTTAAAAATAAAAATAGTCAAAATTACTCATCATTATAGTTTTCAAACTATGAACACAAATTAATTTCACAATTTACGATGTTTTAAATTGCATTATTAGAAATAAATTATCCATCTCTTTAGTTTCTGTGGATTTAAACTTTCAATAAAAATAATGTATATATATATCTATACACAACAATCATAATTCTTCAAGAGTGAAACAAAAAGGGAGAGAGTAAGAAAGAGAGATAATTATTCAAACATCAATGACTCTTTGTGTTAGTAGAAATATTTTCATGCGATGGCTTCTTGTTCTTCTTGTTCAATTATTATTATGCAGCAGCGAATTGATGCCAAAAATACATATGACTATCCAAAATTACATGGAAGGGCATGAAAGCTTGATAGTTCCTTGCAAATCCAAAGAAGATGATATTGGAGCGAGACTTGTGAAGTATATAGATACATATGAGTTTGAATTTAGAGTTAATTTTTTTGGTGGCAAATTTTTTTTTTGTAACTTTCAATGGCTAGGTGTGTGTCATTGGTTCAAAATATATAATGAAGATAGAAATTAGAAAAAGTGTAAACAATGTATTTATAGAATATATAAAAAAAGATTTTTTAGATGTGTATCAGATAATACAGATATTTGGTATCTATAGAATCCAGATAAATGTTAATTTTTTTTTATTTTATATATTTTGGATGATGGATTTTCAAGAACACTATCAATTGTTCTTGTAATCATTAAAATAAATTCTGCTAAAATAAGTTTGACATTGATAACGATGATATATGTGTTAGAAAATCTTATTTGTGCCATTAAAAAAGTAGATAATTTCCTATATAACTGCCTTGCTTGTCCTTTAATTATCTATTTATTTTACAAGCAAAATTTATTTGTCTCTTAATTTTTTTTTTGGTCTTGTTTTAACTCGTGATGATTTCTCTCTTCTTCCTAAATTTCACCGTGTGAAATTTGACAATATGTGTTGAGGGAAAATTTTAATTAAGAATAGACGCACAAATTAGTTTTAAAAGAATCTTGAATTAAAAGCATTGGTTCTTAATAAACTTTTACTTTTTATAAATTCTCAAGAATCGAAACTTATTTGAGTATTAACAGGATTAGATCTAAAAATTTAGTAGAGGAGTCTAAAAT
>NC_029775.3:108680503-108734338 GCF_000817695.3 Arachis duranensis
ATTTTAAAATAACTTACTTTTATGTATGCACTATAATATATAAAATTTTTTTAGTTATTATAAATATTAAAATATTTTTTATGGTAATAGGTGTAAAAATTAAGAGAAAAAACATTTAAAAAAAAATTTAATTTTTAAAAATTTAAAAATTTATTTAATAATATCTCTCAATTTAAAGATTGTAATTTATTTTTGAGTTTAATAATTTAATTATTTATATAAGACAATTACTTATTATATTTTAAATAAAAATAAAATTATATAATATATAATAAGTTTTTATACTTAAAATTAGAATAAAGTATCAGTTTTTTTTCTCCAACAATTGTATTATATATCTCTAACACGTCAATTGCACATCATGAGCTTTAATTAGAGTTTTAAGAATCTTTTCTTAAAGTTAGAATACAAATATCTTGGATAGAATTGATGATTCATTTCAAATAATAACTCATCAAAAGTTGAAATTAATTTCTGTAACATTTACATAATTTACTTTTTTAGAGACATAATTGAACATGAACACAATACAAATAGTGGTACAATATTGAAATCAAACATATTCAAGTGAGACATAATCCATGAATACATTTAAGTAAGAATAATTAAAATTGTCAATAAAAAATTATAAAATAAGACAATAAAAATTTTTGTGTAATTATTATTTACTAATAAACTTAAAAAGGATATATTAAGTCTACTAGACTACTATTCATAATTTTTTTAAAAGAGAAATTGCATCATTTCAATTCTTGAAAAGCTCCTTCTAAGTTATATTCATAATTTTACAAAAACATGATATTCGTATTTCACTTGTGAATAAAATAGAGAAAGAAAATGCTCTAGAATTAAAGTAAAATTCATAATTAACTGAAAATAATAAGAAAACAAAGTTCTATAATTAAATCTTAAACAAAAATATACTTGGAAGGTGTGCTACTAGTAGAGTGCAGCATTCGGAAGTGTTTTTTTGTCATAGAAATAATGATAACAGTAGAAGATAAAGATATTCATAGATCGGATCTAATTTATATATTCATGATATTTATCTGAATTTAATTCAAAAATTGCGAATATTGATTTGATCTACTTTATCGAATTGGATCGGAATTTATCTACAAAGTTATCCGATTGAATTGCGAATTTTATGTAGGCATTGCATATCCGATCCGCATATCCGCGGATCCGCAAAAATAAATAAATAAATAAGTATTTTTTATGTTTTATTTCAACAAATAATTATCATATATGCTGTATTATTTAAGAAAAGTATGTTTAATAATATTTTAAGAGTAAACATATTTAAAAGAGTAAAAAATAGTATTTATTAATATTTTTAAATAAAAATAAGCTTTTTAAAATATTTATATATTTTGCAGATATATTCGAGATCCGATATGATCTGCAAATGTGCGAATCGGATCCAAATTTAAAAATTTCAGATATTGGATTCGATTCGATAATTTTAGTGCGGATCAGATCAAGATTTTGGTCATATCTGATCCTATTCGCATTCACCCCAGTAGAAGATATACCGAGAGAATATATAAATATAAATGTGAAAAAAATTAGAATTTCAAGAAAAAATTGAGGCTAAAAATATAAATTATAAATTATGATTACCAATTAAAATAAAGGATATTTTTGTTAAAAAAATTTAAAACTTCTTTTACTTCTAGTTTTTAAAGCAAAAGATTGTTAATTTTAAAAAATAAATAAATATTTTATTTTTAAAAAAAATCCAAACAAAGAGATGATTTAGTTAAAATTGTAATTTCTATATATTATATATTAATCCCATCACTTTTTATTTCTCCCTTTAGAAGAGTTTAATTTGATCATAAGTAGTAAAAATTATCATACACTTATAAATTAAAGACTATCCATTGTCATTTAAAACAATGCAGAATTTAATATAAACATATAGAATCCATATATATTATCACATTTTTAAGGATAAAGTCTAGTCTTTTCCCTTAACTTTTTTAAAAAATTTTAAATACATTGAATATTTAATTTGTTTCAATATAATTTTATCCTTTGCATTTTTTATAAATTTCAATTGTATTCCTACCATTAACTTTTATACTTAATATATGCAGTCATTATGTTCTCCAATTTTAATCCTTCTTCCGTATAACCCTTCTCTAATTTTAATCCTTAAATACAAGTCATATCCTCTAAAAAAACAAAACGATAAACGACGAGAGAAAAATAAAATTTAAGAACTTAACTTATAAACAAAATCTTCTATACTCCTATAACTCTACACTAAACCTTCGCACCTATAGTTAAAATGGGTGGAGATAGGGGGTAAGAAATGGAAAGTTTTTAGTAGGATCGGGGTGTAGAGTTATATTCATTTTATATATATTTGGTTCGCAATAACAGTCAACAAAGTAGAATCTAATTCAACAATTATAAAACACAGAATCCAATCACAAGCACACACAATCATAGAAGACACAATCACAACAAATATGTGCAAACAAGTATGATGCATAGTGCAGGTAAAGAGCTCATCTGTCGGTTTCGACCCGCTCCCGATGTAACTCAGTAACCTTTGTCTGAGTTTGATTTCCAGGGTCATAATCTCTGTAAGCAACCTCTGTCTTACAGGTGCGACTCTCTTGAGCCGATGTATGCAAACATAACCTCTGTCTTACAGGTGAGGCTCTCTCTAGCCAATATATGTAGCGAAACATATGTAAGCAACCTCTGTCTTACAGGTGCGACCATCCTCTGAATTGGCCGATATATTTCTGGAGAGCAAATCTCGGTGGACTCACCACCATATATCTGCTCGTTTTCAGCAAGTAAACAATCATCTCTGTTTCTCTCCTTTTCTTTTCGTTCTTTCTTTCTTTTAAAACCAAAACAACCTCTTTATGCATTCTCCAAAATCTTTAAAACAATTTCACTTAAACCAATTCTTTTTTCAAAAGACAAAAGGAAACTATTTATTATTTAAACCCGTCAGCAAGGCCTCTAGACTTTAGGGGAGCGATAACCAATCTCATTTTCTTGAGTTCATTATAAATCCTTAACAATCATTGTTTTCTTAAACAAAATTTAATCAAATAAAGTTTCTAAATCAAATCAAAATCAAATCATACAAATTAGAAGTTCCGAACCAATTTCAAAACCAAAATCAATCCCAATTTCATCCTTAAAACTAATTCTTTTCAAAATAAATCGAACTCAAAACATATACTTTTCTTAAATGAATTAAACTAAAAAATATAACTATTTTCTTAATAAATCAAAAATTAAATAATACAACTTCTCAAATCCAATCTTTTTCTAAATAACATTTCAAACAAAGTCTTAAATTTTATAACAAAATTTCGCCAGCATCTCCCCTAAAATTCGGACTTTGCCACCCTTCTCGGATTCCATTCAAACCATTTCTCAAACTCTTTCTAATCGCTTCCAATAAATCAAAACCATTTCTAACATCAAAATATTTATAAAATCAATCTAATTAGAAATCCAACCGCTTTCAAAATAAAACCATTTTCATATCTCAAATCATGTCATTAATTTATCGATTCATTTCTTATTAAATCTCAATATCTTCATCAAATCTCACCAATTCCACTTGATCACCAACAACATTTCAGCTCCGAATTCATCAAAATAATTCGGTTCTTGGCTGCACTTAAACCGACCAAACTCCAAACCAATCACAAATATCAATATATCACAAAAAATTCAACATAAATTCAGTCAAATTTAATCAATAATCAATCAAACAAACAATTCACTTATCAAATTCACATTCAATTATTATAAAATTACCAAATTCTACCTCCGTATGAAATTAAAACCACGGAAGCTCTAAAAAAACCTTTTGACCGAGCTATCGAAGAAGAAAACGTCAGAAATCGTCAGAAATCGTCTGTGCCTCCTAGAATTTCAATTGGCCAAACTCAAGGGAAAAAGGAGCTATGTTACCATCAACTTCTACCAAACAAAAATAACGTCAACTTGAAGAAAAAGTAGATACGAACACTTTTATCTGATTAGATTTTTTATTGGAGTTATGGATCTCAAGAAATCGAATGGAGTTACGAATCGTAAAAAATCGAAACCAGAATTTTAGTAGAGGTTACGGTTTCTTCAGTGAAAGCTTTGGTCTCTCTCTCTCACCCACGGTCATTTCTCTCCCCCTTTTTTTTTCCAATAAAACCGGTGAAGATGATGACTAAGGATGATAATAATAGTTGGATTACTTTGAAGACACATGAGGTGATTTACGTGTCATTGATTTTTATAGATATACACATACCTATAAAGCCAAGTCTCTGGTGGCTATACTTATGGTAACTAGTGGTGGCTATAAAATGCACCTTTTTTAAAGATGTGCTTACGTGGCAAAATCAAAACTACACATTCTAAAGCTACACTTTTCTCTTAAAATCGTAACTCTTCACAAAAGCGTCACCTAATGGAAAAAAGTAAATTAGAAGATTTAAGAGAAAAAATAATTAAGTTATCAAAATTAATAGATCAAAAATTAATGATTTTAACTAATGTTAACTGTAATGACACCGAATTCTTAAGATCAATACAAAATGATTTTTCTCAAAATATTTATTTTACTATAAGTTTTATTGAAGGACTTCAAAAACCTGAAAAAACTTATTTTTCACACGGAATTTCTAAAAAAAGTTACCATGGAAATGATTCCCCACATCTATATCATACTTTTAACCCACAATTAAATTCTATAGTAGATATGCTTGAAGAAATATTAACATCCATAAAATTTCAAAGAAATAAGGAAAAAGAGAATCCCAAGGAAGAAAAATTTCAAAACATAATTAACATAACAGATTCAAAAGTAAAACCACCACTAAAATTATGAATATTGAAGAAAAATTAGAAGAAGTTACAATGCTTTTTAAACAATTAAAAATGGCTCAAGAAAATGATATTATGGAACAGAAATTTCAAATAGAAGAAGAATTAGTAAATTCTGAAAATATAGAACATATCTTAGATTATTCAAGTGACGAAGAACTAGCAATTCTAATACAAGTTAAAAATGAAGCCGGAACATCTAAGAATAATCAATCTCAATTTAAATGGGAAACATGTTTTAATAATTATGCTTTTAAAAAAGGGTTTATAAATAAAGATTCAAAATATACAAAAATACCATCAAAATACGTCCCTAAAATCCAGGAAATGGAAAGAGAAAGAATGCTTGACTTAGACTGTAAAAAGAATGAAAAAGAAATTTTCAAAAATTGGTTGAATTCCTTTTTATTAGAAGCTTTTACTAATCCAAAGCTTAGTGAATTGTCTGGAAGAGATATTTGGAATTACATAGGGTTTCATACTAAAGAAACTATAAGAGATTATATGACATCGATAGAAAACCAAATAATAGAAGATTTAGCAACAAAAGTAACATCTTATGATAAGATATTATATATAATGATGATGCTATATAAAGAATTTTTTGGAAAAAATATTATAGATCATAAACAAGAAGTCTATAATAAAGAATATCAAGAAGCAAAAAACCATTTAGCTAATATTCAGATATATGATCTATGTAATGTGGAATCTTATATATGTGAATATAGAATACATTATTACAAATTAAAAGAAGAAGATAAAAATCATTATCTTAGTATGTATATAACAAAACTTCCATATCCTGCTAATGAATTTATAATGGGAAGATTTATAAGAAAAATAAATAGAGGGGCAATTGAAAATAATTTTGGTGGAGCAACCTCTGCAATAAGAGAGGAAATAAAAGAACGTTGTATGCAAGAAGTAACTCAAAAAAGATTTGCAAATATAATTAGAATTTGCTGTCAGGATAATGAAGAAATACCCCAAAAATTTGGTCTTAATAAAAATTTTCAAAGAAAAAGAAAATATCAATTTAGAAAAAGAAAATACTATCCAAACTGAAAAAAAAGAGGTATTTTAGAAAAAGAAATAACGATAAAAACAAAAGACAAAAAAATGACTATTGCCCAAATAAAAAAGAAAATTGTAAGTGTTGGTATTGCCAAGAAAAAGGACACTATGCAAATGAATGCCCGAAAAAGAAAGATAAAAAGGATCTTACTAAACAAATAGAAATTGTTAAGTTTTGTTTCATAGAACCATTAGAGGAATCCGATGATAACTTAGACTATATTTTTGAATATGTCTCGGAAACAGACTCAGAAACTGAGTAATAATGCCACATTTATTACTATAAAAATAACAGAAAAGTTTATAAATGCTTTCATAGATTCTGGAGAAACACAATGCTTTACTAGTTCAAATATAAAACTTGATTGGAAAAAATTAAAGAAACCATTAAGAGTTAGAATAGCTGACAAATCAATACATAAAATTGACCAAAAAGCAGAGATGGTTGAATTTTTATTCAAAATTATAGGTTCATTGTTCCATCAATATATATGTTAGATTCTGGAATAGATTTTATCATAGAAAATAACTTTTTAAAGCTATATCATCCATTCATTCAAGAATTAACATATATAGTTTTAAAAGCTCTACACGATTCTTCAATAAATCAAAAATCAAAAATCAAAACGTATAAAAATACCAACTACTACTATAGATAAGATCTTAAAATTTAAAATATTTTCTATATTAGAGACATGTTATTTAAATTTATACTTTCAGATAAATATTCCAAAAAATAATCTTGAAAAAAAGATAGAAGAACTTTTGGATGAAATTTGTGCTGAAAATCCTTTAGATATTAAAAATACAAATAACGAATTAGTAAGTATTAAATTAAAAGATCCTACAAAAGAGATAAATGTTCCAAATAAAATTCCTTATTCCGCAAGAGATAGAGAAGAGTTCTCATTAGAATGTAGAGATCTTTTAGAAAAAGGAATTATAAGATTAAGTAAAAGTCCTCATGCGGCTCCAGCCTTTTGTGTCGAAAACAATAATGAAATTAAAAGAGGAAAACGAAGAATGGTTATTAACTATAAGAAGATGAACGAAGCAACTATTGGTGATGCTCATAAACTTCCAAGAAAAGATTCTATTTTAGAAAAAATCAAAGGAGCAACTTGGTTTTCATCTCTTGATGCAAAATCAGGATATTGGCAACTTCGTTTAGATGAAGAAATAAAGAAATTAACTGCTTTCACTTGCCCAACAAAAGAATCAACAAGTGTGTTGCTCTATGAATGGAATGTATTACCATTCGGATTAAAACAAGCCCCATGTATTTATCAAAGATTTATGGAAGAAAATCTAAAAGAATTAAATGAATTTGTTTTAGTATACATTGATGATATACTAATTTTTACAAAATAGGATAAAGAAGATCATCTTCAAAAATTATTAATAGTTTTAGAAAGATGTAAAGAAAAAGGATTAGTTCTTAGCAAAAAGAAAGCAAGAATAGCAAAACAAGAAATAGAGTTTCTTGGATTAATTATATCTACTCAAGGTAAGCTAAAACTTTAACCAAATGTTCTAGAAAAGGTAAATTTATTTCCTAATAAAATAGAAGATAGAAAACAATTACAAAGATTTTTAGGGTGTATAAATTATATTTCCAATCAAGGATTTTTAAAGAATATAACAGAATACACTAAAAGCTTATTTCCAAAAATAAGTACTAAAAAAGAATGGAAATGGGATGAAAAAGACAGTATGCAAATTCAAAGGATTAAGGAATTATGTGAAAAATTTCCAAAACTTTATATTCCAGAAGAAAATGACTACTTAATAGTAGAAACAGATGCTTCAGACATAACCTGGTCAGGATGTCTAAAAGCTAAGAAAGCTATAAAAAGTTTGGAACAAGAAAAAGAATCACTAGATTCTAAATATTCCCCAAAGGAATTACTTTGCAGGTACATTTCAGGGATTTTTACTCCAACAGAACGGAGATATACCACTCATGAAAAGGAAACTCTAACAGCAATTAAATCTCTTAAGAAATGAAAAATTGATTTACTACCCAGAGAATTTACATTAAGAACAGATTCAAGTTATCTAACAGGTTTCATACGATATAATTTAAAAGTTGATTATAATCATGGACGATTGGTAAGATGGCAATTATTTTTGTTACAATATCCAATAAAAATTAAATATATTAAGGGTGACAAAAATGTGATTGCAGATACATTAACAAGAGAATAGAATTCGTCTACAACGCATTAGATCAAGAAATTCAGAAATACGAACAAGAACTTGAAAAATGCAAGCATTGTCAGCAAATAAGGACACATATCCAATCCCTCAAGAAGGCCATCGAAGCAATGAAATCAACACAACAACCAAAACCATAAGAGTTCAGCCAGCTAAGCGTGGTGGACAAATCAGGTGAAGAAAAAATTCCAGAAAATAAAACAATTGCTGAAATTATCAAATAAATCTCTTAAGAAATGGAAAATTGATTTACTACCCAGAGATTTTACATTAAGGACAGATTCAAGTTACCTAACAGGTTTTATACGATATAATTTAAAAGTTGATTACAATCATGGACGATTGGTAAGATGGCAATTATTTTTGTTACAATATCCAATAAAAATTGAATATATTAAGGGTGACAAAAATGTTATTGCAGATACATTAACAAGAGAATGGAGTTCGTCTACAACGCATTAGATCAAGAAATTCAAAAATACGAACGAGAACTCGAAAAATGCAAGCATTGTCAGCAAATAAGGACACAGATCCAATCCCTCAAGAAGGCCATCGAAGCAATGAAATCAACACAACAACCAAAACCATCAGAGTTCAGTCAGCTAAGCGTGGTGGACAAATCAGGTGAAGAAAAAATTCCAGAAAATAAAACAATTGCTGAAATTATAAAAAAATCCACCTAAGATAAAAAATATTATGTAATTTATAATGGCCCCATGAAAGGAGTATATGATGCCTGGGAAAAAGCAGCACCATTTACACATCAATCAAGGATAATTCATAAAGGAGGGTTTCTAACACTGGAAGAAGCAAAGGAATCCTTCAGTAAAGGATGGTTTTTAACACTGGAAGAAGCAAAAGAATCTTTCAGGGAATATGAAGCTCTTCATCCAGAACAAACCCTAAAAAGAGCAGATAAAGCTCCAATTCAAACCCAGAAAACAGGAATAATAAGAAACATTCCTACAAGGGCTGAAATCAAGGAAAAGAAAAGGGTCTGTAGATCAAATCTCAGAGAAACCCTTAACATAGTCCTGAATTGGACTGAAGAAAAAAGGGCAATCTTGGGATATTATCCTATTACCAAAGAACAGCTAACAAAACTGGTTATATTTCCAGATGCTTCCCCATCTGACACCTATCAGTTTTTTCAGTATGGATTAATTGATACAATTTTAATTTTTAATAATTTGAAAATTATTAGTGAGTTTCCTGCAGGATTTATTGATGCAGTAAAAAGATTTAAAAATATGATTGACAACGTAAATCCAAGGGATATATCCCTAAAATTTACGAATAGTCAACCTATTTTTAATGAAGAAGAAGAATGCTTGGTTCCAGCACATCAAGTAATCTTCATGTCCGTCTTCCCAGGAAATTTTCAACCAATTGATCAAGTTCAAGATTTAACAATCTACAGTCATGAAGGAAGACTAGCTAGTACACTAGCAAGGGTCTTCGAAAGAACTCAAAAGATAACAAGGGAATCTCACACAAGAATCAATTATAAAAGCAGAAATACTTTGCTTGTGTCCAGTAAAAGGAATGAAATTGAAGAAAGGGAGATGAGACTCTTAGTGGAATTTGAATCAGCATTCTACAACTTATCTGGACTCTTAGAAAAGCGCCCCGAAGGGATAAAGAGGAATCTCTGCTATCTGATAAAAGACAGAGAAGACCACAAGTGCCAGCTATGTGTTTCAGAGTTATCTGAAGAAAGCAATAATGAAACGGAATCAACCCACATGATAAAGGAAGAAGACAACGCATCTGAAGGTCACATAATGAAAGAGGAGGACAACACATCTGAAGCATCTCTCAACATTATTGCATAGTGACGTAAGCGCTTAGGTCATAAAGCACCAACAATGTAGCTGGTGCAAGATAATAAAACAATGACGTAAGCAATGACGTCATAAGAATGGTAAGGATGGGAATTGTCCATCAGACCCAACCATTATAAATAGGTTGCTTAGGCAATTGTAGAAGATATCAGAAAACATAAAGCAGAAGGCTAAGAGTACTCATATGCTAGGAAAGCAAGGAGGAAGCTGCCGAGGCGATTCTGTAGTCTGACAAAAGAATTCCCTTAGGAAAAAATAGTTTTAAACTCCCCTCTGGAGTTAATATCTATAATCTCCCCTCTGGAGATAAAAACATCTTATGTAAAATATTCTAAATAAAGGAAGTTTTTCTCCAGAAAGGTACGCCTTTATCATAATCTCTTAGTTATGAATTATTTAGAAAGTTTAGAATTAACAAAGAATCTGATTATTATAGATTATCTGCCTTATTAGATAATGAAAAACAGGCTGTTCTAAAAACAGAATTAAATCTCAAATCAAATGAAAATTTTAATAAATGGCAAACGTAAATGTTAAATTCAATGCCCATCTTGGATACGCTATACCTTTATCAACTGAAAATCTTGGAAGATCTATAATTTTAGCTTATAAATTTCACAGAAAGAATCTAATGGAACAAGATGATGAACCATTTTCAATTACATATGCAATAAATTACGCTTTAACAAATAGTCATCATAGTATAATATTTAAAAACAGAGAAAGGATTTATGTTGATGAATTATTTCAGAAAATTGTAAAAACAGAAATACCAAAATATAAAGCTATTGAAAACCCAGTTCTATTACTAAAAGAACCATCAGGAAAATTAGTTTCATCGAATTTTCAAATAAGAGAATCTAAAATTAATAGCCTTTTAAGTTTATCTAAGTTAAAAATTAAAGAAGAAAGTTCTGAAATAAAAGAACTAACAAAAAAGGTCGAAAAATTAAATGAGACCCTAAACACTAAACTATGACAATAAATAAAGAAGAAATATATGTAACTTATCAAGATAAGAAACAAGAGCTCTTTGAAAGAGAAAATCGGTTGAATAAATCAAAGAGCATTTGAAGCCCTAAAAATAATCTATGACAAGTTGAAAAGAGAAGTTGAAGAGTTAGAAAAATTAATAGAATCTCTAGAAAGAGTGATGAATCGATGATAGAGTTTGCGGAAATTTTAAATAATGAAGCATAAAAAGATTGAAAAACCAGAAAATAAAATAAAAAGAAATAGGACGAGAAAATTAAAAAGTAAAATAAAAGAGTATAAAAGGGAATTAAATAATCTTCAGATTGAAATTGATGATCTTATAATAAAAAGGATAGAAATAAGAATAAATATAAACAAATTGGAATTAAACTTAAAAAAATTATAAATACCTGGAAAACCATATTATGACTTAAAATAATTAAAGCTGCTGAAAGAAAAAATGGAGAATGAAATTGAAAAATTAAACAGATATTTAGAAACAAGAGAAAGTGTAGAAATAAAAGAAGTTATTAAGGATTTGAGAAATTATATTAAAGAAAAAGACAAACAGATAAAAGATTTTATATACAGTAATCCATGCAAAAAAGAATATTATAAACTAAAATAAGATTAAAAAGTTATAAATCGAAATTATAAATATACATCAAAGTAGTAGAAATGGTCAATACTTTAGAATTTACAAATTATTTTTATTCAAAGTTAAAAATTTGGTATCAGAGCCAAGTTAAAGGTAACACTTTCTCTTTAAACAACACTTTTAGTGATACGCTTTTAAAGTCAAACAACTTTCTCCTATCCACGTGTAGCTTACTAATTGGAAGAAAGGCTATAGTCATTGTAGCCACATCACATTCATAGCTTAATAATAATAATAATAATAATAATAATAATAATAATAGTTTAATATTATCGATAGTCTAGTCATCGATTTGGCCGTCAATTTTAACGATGTTTTTTATAGTAAAATCTGTTCTTCAAATTTTTGGTATCCAAGTTTGAACCTCAAATTTATTTTATTTGTCTTTCATAATTTCGTGATATACTCTTTGTCTTCATGATACAATAAAACATACACTTTTTTCTAATGTTAAAAGTAAAAAAATATATTTTTTCACAATGAAAAATAAATATGACTACATGAATATTTATTTGACGAATTGATTTAATTTTATCTTTAATATTTATTTATTTTTATTTTGTATTAAATATTTTTAATATATTTTAGTTATATATAGTATTTGCATTTATAACCTTCTTAAATTTATTTATTCTTTATTTGACCAATTGATTTTCAACCTCTGTAAATATGTAGCCATCAATTTTTAAAAAAAAAAAAAACAAAAGATCAGAACAAAAAGCATTACTGAAAATGTCTACAAAAGTGAAATGTATCATGTTCTTATTTTTGTTGGTTGTAGTACGAGTACGACCATTTTCATTCAGCCGCAGGACAATGGTTTATGTAAAAAATAATGTAGAAGGCAATTTGAATCTCACTATTCACTGCAAATTTAAAGATGATGATCTTGGACCAGCTCAACTCAAATCAAACCTATCAGTTTACTTTCAATCCTAATCTATTAGGCGGAACATTATTTTTTTGTACTTTTCATTGGACAGTGTTACGGATTCAACCCACGGGTCCTACGAACTCGGTTTCTCGGGGCAAACCCGTTTCGGCCTGAAGGCCCAAAACCGGTCCTTCAGAGCTCCTAACCAACTTTCGAATTCAAACACCTCTCTTATCTTGGCCAAACAAGATAAGATAAGATAACTATCATCACCTATAAATAAGAGGACCCAGATCCCTCCAGGTATGATTCATTCCACATACTTTCTACCTCTTAGATCCATTCTGACTTGAGCGTCGGAATGTCTTTGCAGGTACCTCCTCCCCGCTCCGCTCGGATAGTCCGACGTCCGCCTTGATCCACAGGTTCTGATCCTCATCTCAACCCGTACCCGAGTCCTCTTGTACAGACAGGTTCATGTCATTGGTTTGACATATATATACAAGACAAAGATGTACCACGTTGTGAAAGTGTTCCATGTCGTTGGATTATAAAAAAAGGTAGGCTATGCCGGGATTTACCTAATTCGCATGAATGTTTTCCATGGAAGCTAGACACGTGTGTTTAAAGATACTTTTATGTAATAGTATTATGGACATATGATCATGGGGGATTGAGAAATCAATGAATAAATTGATCAATGTTGATCATAGGAGACAACAAATATACGCCAAAAAAATATGTGAACTCTACAAATAAAATAAATAAATTCACGAATCACAAACAGTTTAGAAAAGTTTTTAATTATCTTTTTGTTTTTTTATAACTGTTTCTGATCTTTGATAAAGAACAAAAAATTTATTTTATGTTTAATTATTCTGTCGATCTTTATAATTTTATAAAATTTGCAATTAGGTTTTTATATTTTTTTCTTTTAATTGGATCCACCAAATATTTTTCTGCAAATTGAATATATAGACAATTAAAACCAAATTAGATTGATTATATATTATTTAAAAAAAATATTCAGCTAATTTTAATATTTTTGACGTGAAAATAATCTAATTATAAAATTAAATGATTCCAATTATATCCCTACTACTTTCGATAAATTTTAATTTTATTCTAAATTTCAAATTTTTTATAATCAATTTGTGATTAATATTTTTTTTATTTTATCCTGTTTTTCATCATCGTCATGACTGCTCTCTTCTCTCTCCCCTCCCCACCCTAAATGCCAACATTCCAACTCTATTTTCATCGCAACTTATTAATATATTTTTTTCTTTTAACCTCAAAAGCTTTAAGATCGTTATTAATATATATAAGTGTAATAATGCGTTCATAATAAGATTAAAATTATAATTTTAAATTATTTTATTAAAATTAATTTAAATTATAATAATTTAATTAATAAAAAAATATTATGTATTATTTGTCTTTCTAAATCTGTATTAACTCTAAATAGTTATTAATGGATTTTAATAATTTACTTTTTTTAATAAATCAAGTATAAATACTTTATAAGACCATAAATAACTTAGTAATACCAACAAATTTTTATATGTTATTTTATTGTGAAGTAAGAACATATCAAAATCAGTTTAAAATGAAAAATAAATAATTAATAGAGAATTCTAATACACAAAATTCTCTAATAAATAATAAATAATTTAAAACCACAAAAAATAACTCAATATTCTCATTTGATGCCTACAAAATATATATATCTGAAACAATATTATATCAATATTAGTATACAAAATTATATGATTAATGTATTTTTAAAATAGTTTATCAAAAGAATAAAATAATATAAATTTTTATGATAATTTTAATATTCTCAAGTTATAAATGTAAAATAAGAACGTGTTGCCCATTAGTATCTAAAATTTGTCAATTTTTTCAATTAATAGTAATAAATTTTAATAAATCTGGTTAAGAGATATAAAAATTTCTTTTTCATTATAAGCTCTCAAAAATTTCTCTATATACCATATTCATTATGCAGTTATCTTCCAAGTTTCTGTGATTTTGCAATAGCACTCGCAGACTATCTTTACTCTTTACTCTTGATAACGCAACATACAATTGATCATGAATGAAAATTAATTTTAAAAGGTATATTCCAACTTTTGATAGAGTTTGTCTCTAAGACTTATTTATTGTCATTACAAATAAAATAATAATTAAAAATTATCTTTGCTGTATTTGTGTTTGGGGCTGAATTATGGTGCAGGTCAATTTGTCTGGATTGTGTCCTGTCCAAAAAAAAAAGAAACTCTTCTATAAATAAGCACTAAATGACCTGAAATAAAAAAGTACCTAGATAATTTAGTTAGGTACATAGTACAGCATAGTAGAATATATATTTATTTTTTGTAATATCAATTTAGATTAATTTTTTTTATCAATGGTTACAATTATTTTTAAAATATTTATTTAATACATCATGTGCTAATATTAATAATATTTTTTAAAAATATATATTCGTAAAAATAGATATAATATAGTTATAAATATAATATAAACAAATATGTTAATAAAAGGTTAAACCAATATGCTTAACAATGTTTTTGTTAAATTTTACAAATTAGAGAATAAGTATGTCTTCAGTTATTTGGTGATTACGTAGATAATTGAGTAATTGGATTGCAGTTTGATTTCACAGTGTGTACCTTATTTTTTCTTTATTTCTAAATAAAAGCAAAATTTAAGAGAAATAAATAGTAATATATCATGAAAAAGATAAAAGATTTTGCATATGAATAGATAATTGTTACAAAACAAAATCTCATTGTGAAATATTAAAATTTTACATACTGCAAATCATGAAGATCAACCACAATGTAATGGTTACTTCTTACTTTTTACCATGATATAATTTCTCATTTTTCAGTCAAGAGTCCAATAACATTTAATTGAAAAAAATTGAATTAAAAGTATCAAATTAAAGACAAATAAATGAATAACATAATAATTGGAATTGTTTGTGGCTGTAAGCTTTGATGGTTCTGAAACGGATGAGAAAATTATCATTGATGTGTAATTGAATTTAGATGATGATTGAATTCAAGTCGTTGTGTTTGAGGGGTAAGTACTATAATAATTGGTCATGGTGATCTTGGATTTAGATTAAGATTTATAAAGATTGGTTTCGAAAGATAAGTTTAGAAAATATTAAATTGAAATGCTGATGTTGTATTGAGATTGGTTTGAGGAAATCCGTGACGGGTGGTAAACTCTAGTTTTTAGGGGAGGTGCTGTCGAAATTTTCCAAGAATTTGAAAGAATATTGGTTATGATTTTAAAAATGATTTTTTATTTGAGTAACTTTAACAAAAGAGATGTGTTTCGAATGCTTTTATAAATTATTAAAGAAAATCGGATTCTTATGATTTTGTTAACTTGTTATTTCAAACTCATTTGACTTTTAGAAACGAAGAGAGTTTTGATTAATTAGTGATGAGCAGATAATTTATACGCTTTTTGGTATTGTTTTTAGGTAGATTTTAGTAGGATCTAGCTACTTTTTAGTATATTTTTATTAGTTTTTAAGCAAAATTCACATTTCTGAACTTTATTATGAGTTTGTGTATTTTTCTGTGATTTCAGGTATTTTCTGGCTGAAATTGAGGGATCTGAGCAAAAATCTGATTCAAAGGCTGAAAAATGACTGCTGATGCTGTTGGATTCTGACCTCTCTGCACTTGAAATGGATTTTCTGGAGCTACAAAAGTTCAATTGGCGCGCTCTTAATTGCGTTGGAAAATAGACATCCTGGGCTTTCTAGCAATATGTAATAGTTTATACTTTGCCCGAGTTTTGACGACGCAAACTGGCATTTAAACGCTAATTTCTTGCCCTATTCTGGCGTTAAACGCCAGAAACAAGATGAAAGCTAGAGTTAAATGCCCAAACTGGTATAAAAGCTGGCGTTTAACTCCAAGAAAAGTCTCTACACATGAAAGCTTTAATGCTCAACCCAAGCACACACCAAGTGGGCCCGAAAATGGATTTCTGCATTATTTACTTATTTCTATAAACCCTAGTAACTAGTCTAGTATAAATAGGACCTTTTACTATTGTATTAGACATCTTTGGATTTTTGAATCTTTGAATTATCCTTAGATCATCTTTGATCAGTTTTATGCTATCTTAGACTTTTATGGGGGCTGGCCATTCGGCCATGCCGGGACCTTCATCACTTATGTATTTTCAACGGTGGAGTTTCTACACACCATAGATTAAGGTGTGGAGCTCTACTGTTCCTCGAGTATTAATGAAAAGTACTATTGTTCTTCTATTCAATTCAAACTTATTCTAATTCTAAGATATTTATTCGCACACAAGAACATGATGAATGTGATGATCAAGTGACACTCATCACCATTCTCATCTATGAACGCGTGTCTGACAACCACTTCCGTTCTATCTGAAAACAAGCTTGAGTGTATATCTCTTGGATTCCTGGTTCACGACGCATGATTACCTCTCCTGACAATAGAGCCTTCCATTCCGTGAGATCAGAGTCTTTGTGGTATAAGCTAGAATCAATTGGCATCATTCTTGAGATCCGAAAAGTCTAAACCTTGTCTGTGGTATTCTGAGTAGGATCTAGGATGGGATGACTATGACGAGCTTCAAACTCATGACTGTTGGGCGTAGTGATAGACGCAAAAGGATCATAGGATCCTATTCCAACACAAGTGAGAACCGACAGATGATTAGCCCTACATAACCCGTAGTTGGACCATTTTCACTGAGAGGACGGGAGGTAGCCATTGACAACGGTGAAGCCCGAACATACAGCTTGCCATGGAAAGGAGTATGAATGATTGAATAAAGACAGTAGGAAAGCAGAGATTTAGAAGGAATAACGCATCTCCATACGCTTATCTGAAATTCCCACCAATGAATTACATAAGTATCTCTATCTTTATTTTATATTTTATTTATCTTTTAATTATCAAAGCTTCATAACCATTTGAATCCGCCTGACTGAGATTTACAAGATGACCATAGCTTGCTTCAAGCCGACAATCTTCGTGGGATCGACCCTTACTCACGTAAGGTATTACTTGGACGACCCAGTGCACTTGCTGGTCAGCTGTGCGAAGTTGTAAAGAGACGTGTGAATTATGGTATTGTGCACCAAGTTTTTGGAGCCATGCCAAGGGATGACAATTACGTTCACCAAGTTTTTGGCACCGTTGCCGGAGATTGTTCGAGTTTGGACAACTGATGGTCCATCTTGTTGCTTAGATTAGGTATTTTTCTTTTTATTTTGTTCTTCAGAATTTTTAAGAATGAATTCTAGAGTTTCAGATGGAAAAAGAAAATACAAAAAAATCATAAAATCATAAAATCAAAAATATTTTGTGCTTCTTGTTTGAGTATAGTGTCAATTTTTAAGTTTGGTGTCAATTGCATATTTTTATTTTTCTAAAAAATTTTTGAAAACTCATGCATGATGTTCTTCATGATCTTCAAGTTGTTCTTGATAAGTCTCCTTGTTTGATCTTAAAATTTTCTTGTTTTATGTCTTTTCTTGTTTTTCATATGCATTTTTGAATTCATAGTGTCTAAACATGAAAAATCTCTAAGTTTGGTGTCTTGAATGTTTTTCTTTTCTTGAAAATTTTTCAAAAATAAGTTCTTGATGTTCATCATGATCTTCAAAGTGTTCTTGGTGTTCATCTTGACATTCATAGTGTTCTTGCATACATCATTTGTTTTGATCCAAAATTTTTATGTATTGAGTCATTTTGTTGTTTTTCTCTTTCCTCATTAAAATCCAAAAAAATAAAAAAATATTTTTTCCTTATTTCACTCATAAATTTCGAAATCTTTGGTTGACTTAGTAAAAAATTTTTAAAATAAGTTTCTTGTTAGTCAAGTCAAGATTTCAATTTCAAAAATTTATCTTTTCAAAAATCTTTTTCAAAATCAAATTTTTTTCATTTTTTTCCTTTGCTTTTCGAAAATTTTCAAAAATCTTTTTCAAAATCTTTTTCCTATTTTTAACTCATATTTTTTGAAATTAATACTAACAATTAATGTTTTAATTCAAAATTTTCAAGTTTTGTTACTTTCTTATTAAGAAAGATTCAAACTTTAAGTTCTAAAATCATATCTTTTAGTTTCTTGTTAGTCAAGTCATCAACTTTAATTTTAAAAATCAAATCTTTTTAATTTCCTTTTCAAATCTTTTTCAAAATAAATTTCAATCATATCTTTTTCAACCAAATCTTTTTCAATCTTATCTTTTTAAATTTTGATTTAAAAAATCTTTTCTAACCTATTATCTTTTCAAAATTGATTTTCAAATCTTTTTCAATTAACTAATTGAATTTTTTATTTGTTTTACTATTTCTTATCTTTTTCAAAACCACCTAACTACTTTTCTCTCTCTAATTTTCGAAAATCACCTTCCTCTTTTTCAAAATTCTTTTTAAATTAACTAATTGTTTTAAATTTTAATTTTATTCCTTTTTATAAATTTGAATTTTAACTTTAAATTAAAATAAAAACAAAAATAATTTTCTTTTCTTAAAATTAAAATTCGAATTCTCTTCCTCTCTTCTCTTTCTTTTTATTTATCTACTAACAATTCTCTTCTACTCATAATTCGAACCCTCTCTTCTCTCTCTGTGTTTGAATTCTTCTTCTTCCTTCTTCATCCTTATTCTTCTTTTCTTCTACTCACATAAAGGAATCTCTATACTGTGATATAGAGGATTCTTCTTCTTTTCTGTTCTCTTCTTTTTCATATGAGCAGGAGCAAGGACAAGAGCATTCTTGTTGAAGCTGATCTTGAACCTGAAAGGACTCTGAAGAGAAAGCTAAGAGAAGCTAAAGCACAACTCTCTGGAGAGGACCTGACAGAAATCTTCGAAAAAGAAGAAGACATGGCAGCCGAAAATAACAACAATGCCAACAATGCAAGGAAGATGCTTGGTGACTTTACTGCACCTACTCCCAACTTTCATGAAAGAAGTATCTCAATCCCTGCCATTGGAGCAAACAATTTTGAGCTAAAACCTCAATTAGTTTCTCTGATGCAGCAGAATTGCAAGTTTTATGGACTTCTATCAGAAGATCTTTTTCAGTTCTTAATTGAATTCTTGCAGATCTGTGATACTGTTAAGACCAATGGAGTTGATCCCGAGGTCTACAAGCTTATGATTTTCCCTTTTGCTATAAGAGACAGAGCTAGAATATGGTTGGACTCTCAACCTAGAGATAGCCTGAACTCTTGGGATAAGCTGGTCACGACTTTTTTAGCCAAATTCTTTCCTTCTCAAAAGCTGAGCAAGCTTAGAGTGGATGTTCAAACCTTCAGGCAGAAAGAAGGTAAATCCCTCTATGAAGCTTGGGAAAGATATAAGCAACTGACCAAAAAGTGTCCTTCTGACATGCTTTCAGAATTGACCATCCTGGATATATTCTATGATGGTCTGTCTGAAATGTCTAAGATGTCATTAGACTATTCTGTAGGTGGATCTATTCACCTGAAGAAAATACCTGCAGAAGCTCAGGAACTCATTGAAATGGTTGCAAATAACCAGTTCATGTACACCTCTGAAAGGAATCATGTGAATAATGGGACGCCTCAAAAGAAGGGAGTTCTTGAAATTGATGCTCTAAATGCCATATTGGCTCAAAATAAAATATTGACTCAGCAAGTCAATATGATTTCTCAGAGTCTGAATGCATTGCAAAATGCATCCAACATTACTAAAGAAGCATCTTCTGAAGAAGAAGCTTATGATTCTGAGAACCCTGCAATGCAGAGGTAAATTACATGGGTGAAGCCTATGGAAACACCTATAATCCCTCATGGAGAAATCATCCAAATTTCTCATAGAAGGATCAACAAAAGCCTCAACAAGACTTTAACAATAACAATGGTGGAAGAAACAGATTTAGCAATGGCAAGCCTTTTCCATCATCCTCTCAGCAATAGACAGAGAATTCTGAGCAGAATCCATCTAGCTTAGCAAATATAGTCTCTGATCTATCTAAGGCCACTCTCAGTTTCATGAATGAAATAAGGTTTTCCATCAGAAACTTGGAGGCACAAGTGGGTCAGCTGAGTAAAAGGGTTACTGAAACTCCTCCTAGCACTTTCCCAAGCAATACAGAAGAGAATCCCAAAAGAGAGTGCAAGGCCATAACTGTGACCAACATGGCCGAACCTGGAGAGAGTGAAAAGGTAGTGATTCCTAGTGAGGAATGCCTCAGGGAATGTCCACTAGCCATTAAGAAGTACCCCAATGAGGAACCAAAGAAATCTGAGGCTCATACAAAGACCATAGAGATTCCATTGAACTTCCTATTACCATTCATGAGCTCTGATAACTATTCATCTTCTGAAGAAGATGAAGACATTGCTGAAGGGCAAGTTGCCCAGTATTTAGGAGCAATCATGAAGCTGAATGCCAAGCTATTTGATAATGAGACTTAGGAGGATGAACCTCCATTGCTCATTAATGAACTGAATACATGGGTTCAACAAACTTTACCTCAAAAGAAATAGGATCCTGGTAAATTCTTAATACCATGTACCATAGGCACCATAACCTTTGAGAAGGCTCTGTGTGACCTAGAATCAGGTATTAACCTCATGTCACTCTCTGTAATGGAGAAACTATGAATTTTTGAGGTACAAGCTGCAAGAATCTCACTAGAGATAGCAGACAAATTAATGAAACAAGCTTATGGACTAGTAGAGGACGTGCTAGTGAAGATTGAAGGCCTTTATATCCCTGCTGATTTCATAATCCTAGACACTGGGAAGGATGAGGATGAATCCATCATCCTTGGCAGACCTTTCCTAGCCACAGCAAAACCTGTTATTGATGTTGACAGAGGAGAGTTGGTCCTTCAATTGAATGAGGACTACCTTGTATTCAAGACTCAAGGTTCTCCTTCTGTACACAGGGAGAAGAAGCATGAAAAGCTTCTCCCAATACAGAGTCAAACAAAGCCCCCACATTCAAATTCTAAGTTTGGTGTTGGGAGGCCACAACCAAACTCTAAGTTTGGTGTTGAGAGGCCACAACTATACTCTGATTATCTGTGAGGCTCCATGAGAGCCCACTGTCAAGCTATTGACATTAAAGAAGTGCTTATTGGGAGGCAACCCAATTTTTATTTATCTATGTTAAATTTTCATTTTCCATTATTCTTTTATGTTTTCTTTAGGTTGATGATCATGTGGAGTCACAAAAATAACTGTAAAAATCAAAGCAAATTCAAAAACAGCATTAGAAACAACACACCCTGGAGAAAGAACTTACTGGCGTTTAGGTAGCAGGATGGGCGTTAAACGCCCAGTCTGGCACCATTCTGGGTGTTTAACGCCAGAAATGGGCACCAGACTGGCGTTTAAATGCCAGAAATAGGCTACAGCTTGGCGTTAAATGCCAGAAACAGGTAGCAGTCTGGCGTTAAACACCAGAATTGCACTCTAAGGGCATTTTGCACGCCTAAATGGAGCAGGGATGAGAAGTCCTTGACCCTTCAGGATCTGTGGACCCCACAGGATCCTCACCAACATCAACTCATTCTCTCTTCCTCACACCTTTTCATAACACTCTTCCCTAAAATACCCGTCACTAATCACCTCCATATCTCTTCCCCAAAAACCCCATCCTCCTCTAAATTCAAAATCCTTTTCCTCCCAAACCCAACCCCAAATACATGTACCTAACCCCCCACTCCTATATAAACCCATCATCCCTCCTTCAATTTCACACATCACAAACACTACTTCTACCCCTTGGCCGAACCACATTCCACCCTCCCTCTCATCTATTTTCTTCTTCTTCCCCTTCTTTCTTTCTTCTTTTGCTCGAGGATGAGCAAAACTTTTAAGTTTGGTGTGGAAAAAGCATTGATTTTTATTTTTTCATAACCATTTATGGCACCTAAGACCAGACCTTAAGCCTGTGGCTAGAGGATGGTTGGAGTTCATCCAACGCTCCATCATTCCTACTAGCAACCAATCTGAAGTAACTGTAGATCAGACCATCATGATCCATAGTATCATGATTGGAGATAAAGTGGAAGTTCATGAGATCATACCTCTAGAACTCTACAAGGTGGCTAACAAGTCCTCCACTTTGGCAAGGTTAGCCTTCCCTCATCTCATCTGTCACCTATGTAATTTAGCTGAAATTGTCATAGAGGAAGACATCCTCATTGAAGAGGATAAGCCCATCACTAAAAAGAGGATGGAGCAAATAAGAGAGCCCACTTATAGACCTCAATAAGAGCATGAGGAAATTCCTCATGAAATCCCTGAGATGCCTCAAGGGATGCATTTTCCTCCACACAACTATTGGGAGCAACTCAACACCTCTTTGGAAGGCTTAAGTTATAACATGGACCAACTAAGGATGGAGCACCAAGAGCACTCCAACATTCTCCATGAGATTAGAGAAGAACAAAGAGCTATGAGGGAGGAGCAACAAAGGCAAGGAAGAGACATAGATGAGCTTAGGCGTTCCATTGGATCTTCAAGAGGAAGAACTAGCCGCCATCACTAAGGTGGACTCGTTCTTTAATTTCCTTGTTCTTATCTTCCTAATTTTTGATTTTTATGCTTTATGTGTTATCCATGTTTGTGTCTTTATTACATGATCATTAGTGTCTAGTATCTATGTCTTAAAGCTATGAATAATTCCATGAATCCTTCACCTCTCTTAAATGAAAAATGTGCTTAATTACAAAAGAACAAGAAGTACTTGAATTTCAAATTTTATCTTGAAATTAGTTTAATTATTTTGATATGGTGGCAATACTTTTTGTTTTCTGAATGAATGCTTGAACAGTGCATATTTTTTATAGTGAAGTTTATGAATGTTAAAAATTGTTGGCTCTTGAAAGAATGATGAACAAAGAGAAATGGTATTGATAATCTGAAAAATCATGAAATTGATTCTTGAAGCAAGAAAAAGCAGTGAATAATAAAGCTTGTGGAAAAAAAAAGAAAAGAGAAAAAAATGGCGAAAAAGAAAAAGAAAAAAAAGAAAGAAAGAAAAAGAAAAAGCAAGTAGAAAAAACCAATAGCCCTTTAAACCAAAAGGCAAGGGTAAAAAGGGGATCCAAGGCTTTGAGCATTAATAGATAGGAGGGCCCAAAGGAATAAAATCTTGGCCTAAGCGGCTAAATTAAGCTGTCCCTAACCATGTGCTTTTGACATGAAGGTCCAAGTGAAAAGCTTAAGACTGAGTGGTTAAAGTCGTGATCCAAAGCAAAAAGAGTGTGCTTAAGAACTCTGGACACATCTAATTGGGGACTTTAGCAAAGCTAAGTCACAATCTGAAAAGGTTCACCCAGTTATGTGTCTGTGGCATTTATGTATCCGGTGGTAATACTAGAAAACAAAGTGCTTAGGGCCACGACCAAGACTCATAAAGTAGCTGTGTTCAAGAATCAACATACTAAACTAGGAAAATCAATAACACTATCTAAAATTCTGAGTTCCTAGAGATGCCAATCATTCTGAATTTCAAAAGATAAAGTGATATGCCAAAACTGTTCAGAAGCAAAAAGCTACTAGCCCCACTCATCTAATTAGCACTAAATTTCATTGATATTGTGGGATTCATTATATATTCTCTTCTTTTTATTCTATTTTGTTTTTAGTTGCTTGGGGACAAGCAACAATTTAAGTTTAGTGTTGTGATGAGCGGATAATTTATACGCTTTTTGGCATTATTTTTAGGTAGATTTTAGTAGAATCTAGCTATTTTTTAGTATATTTTTATTAGTTTTTAAGAAAAATTCACATTTCTGGACTTTACTATGAGTTTGTGTATTTTTCTGTGATTTCTTCTAGAGCTACAGAAGCCCCAATTAGCGCGCTCTCAATTGCGTTGGAAAGTAGACATCCTGGGCTTTCCAGCAATATGTAATAGTTTATACTTTACCCGAGTTTTGACGACGCAAACTGGCGTTTAAACGCCAACTTCCTGCCCTATTCTGGCGTTAAACGCCAGAAACAGGATGAAAGCTGGAGTTAAACACCCAAAATGGCATAAAAGCTGGCGTTTAACTCCAAGAAAAATCTCTACACATGAAAGCTTCAATGCTCAGCCCAAGCACACACCAAGTGGGCCCAGAAGTGGATTTCTGCATCATTTACTTATTTCTGTAAACCCTAGTAACTAGTCTAGTATAAATAGGACCTTTTACTATTGTATTAGACATCTTTGAAATTTTGAATCTTTGTATTTTTGAATCTTTGGATTTTTGAATCTTTGGATTATCCTTAGATCATCTTTGATAAGTTTTATGCTATCTTAGACTTTTATGGGGGCTGGCCATTCGGCCATGCCTGGACCTTCATCACTTATATATTTTCAACGGTAGAGTTTCTACACACCATAGATTAAGGTGTAGAGCTCTGCTATTCCTCGAGTATTAATGCAAAGTACTATTGTTCTTCTATTCAATTCAAGCTTGTTCTTATTCTAAGATATTCATTCGCACACAAGAACATGATGAATGTGATGATCAAGTGACACTCATCACCATTCTCACCTATGAATGCGTGTCTGACAACCACTTCCGTTCTACCTGAAAGCAAGCTTGAGTGTATATCTCTTGGATTCCTGGTTCACGATGCATGGTTGCCTCTCCTGACAACAGAGCCTTCCATTCCGTGAGATCAGAGTCTTCATGGTATAAGCTAGAATCAATTGGCAGCATTCTTGAGATCCGGAAAGTCTAAACCTTGTCTGTGGTATTCCGAGTAGGATCTGGGATGGGATGACTGTGACGAGCTTCAAACTCATGACAGTTGGGCGTAGTGACAGACGCAAAAGGATCAGAGGATCCTATTCCAACACAAGTGAGAACCGACAGATGATTAGCCCTATGTAACCCGTAGTTGGACTATTTTCACTGAGAGGACGGGAGGTAGCCATTGACAATGGTGAAGCCCAGAGATACAGCTTGCCATGGAAAGGAGTATGAATGATTGAATGAAGACAGTAGGAAAGCAGCGATTCAGAAGGAACAATGCATCTCCATACGCTTATCTGAAATTTCCACCAATGAATTACATAAGTATCTTTATCTTTATTTTATGTTTTATTTATCTTTTAATTATCAAAACTTCATAACCATTTGAATCTGCCTGACTGAGATTTACAAGATGACCATAGCTTGCTTCAATGCAAGAGGTAATTATTTTGTTAGTGTAACATTAGATAATTGAATATAGGTGAAAAATTGCTTTATATGCTTTATATTTTATTTTTTATTTTTATATCTATTATCTATTATTAATTTTACAACTAAATGTGCTAATTTTATTTTTTTTCCATTAAAAATATAGGTCCCAAGCATTTCCAAGTAATTATAAGTATTTTTTTAAGATATATCCAAATATAATACTCTAATACATACACACTCTCTCTCATTGCACAGTAGTTGATTATTAGAAGACTAATTTGTGTGTTTGGTCAGGATTTTTAGTCCAATCCCTTCAACTTTTTGCTTGAAGTTCAGATTAGTACAATTCTTGTGTTGTAAACTTCATTGATTTCTAGAGTATTGTATGATAAATAAAATATTACTTGTGTTGTGTTGTTGCTTGTATTGCATTGAGAAAATTCAAAAACTAGAATAATTCAAAGAGATATAAAAACCAGGAACATCTTATTGGATGCTAAACTTCGCGCCAAAATTATATGTGGTAATAAATCTTGTTTCTTTTTATTTTCTTATGATTATGGAATGTCATAAAATACTAAAGAATTTTTTTATTGAGGTGCAGAAGTGTGGCAGCATTCCAATTAAGTCACGGGCAGCAATTAAGCTCACATTGTTGTAATGGACACAGTGGTTCATGGATTCAAGAATGCTGCTAAGTTAATTAAGGTACCATTGCTTACACCTATTTATGAATATTTTTCTAATTTAGATCTAGAGACTCCATGTCAAAACTTTACTCATAAATCATAATTTTCTTTTTAATTTCCATTATATTATACTGGACCAAAGGATGGTTCCATTGCTCAGCTTGTTAAAAAGCGATACTAGATTTTTGACACTAACCTAGGTGCTCAGATAAAGGTTCAAATTTTTATTCTACTTTTTTTGGTTCATTTTTTTGAAATTTGATGAAGGAAAATATAAACGGATTTGATAAGCTTCAACCTGTGATAAAGGGCTTTTAGTTTCCAATTTTCAGGTTAGTGTTGAGCATCATAGTCAGCCCTTAACATGATTTTGATATCTGTAGGAAAGAACAACTCAACAGGTATTGTCATTGTAGTGATTTAATGCTTGATTAACTACGAATATGCCATCAATGGTCATGTTTGAATCTAACCATTATTTCCTACACGTTAATACTAGGAAAGTTACTTGTATATTATATATGCACATTGTGATAATAAGGAACATATTATGATGGTCTTCACCTTGCTCAACGGCAAAAAAACTGTAAAGGTGTTCATATATAGGCGTTTTGATATGTCCCACCTCAATATGCTCTTTGATGTTTTACTTTTCCTGTAGTTTACATAATCTTAAGTGGATTCTCTTAAGTGGATTCAGGTGTAGGTTATCAATATCTTTACTTTGTTTTGACTTCTATAATTTTAGCAGAACACATTGTAAAATGAGAAAAAAGGTTGTTGTAATTGACAGGTTAGTCATTTTGCTCTGTTACTTGAAAAATGGAATTTCTTTCAGGTTATTGTAACTGACTTTCAAATATATTAACACTAATCACTACAACAAATAAGGCTTTTCGCAACGGTCAAAAACTGTTGCCGTAGACTGAAAAACCGTTCCCTAAACTTTAGGCAACGCTTTGGCAACGGTTTTTGACCTGTGGTATATGCGGCCGTTGCCAATGCTCAAAGGCAACGGTTTTTAGGAGATAACTTTTTTAAGACTGCTAGCTATACAATTAAGGCAGTATGTGCAAAATTATATGAAGATATCACCCAGAAACTTAAGGACATCGAGGCTCAGATTTTAAGAGGAATGAGCTACGCCAATTTGAAGCAGAATATAGAAAGATTACTATTTGCTTTACTCAATCGTGGCTTATGGTTTATCTCGAGATCCTTACAGTGTTTTGTCTCTTAATGATTTTCAGGCATTGGCTCGATACCAGGAAGTGACAGAGAGATATGCAAAAGAAAAACAATCTGTATGTTCTTTCAATATGTGCTAAGTACATAGATTGAAATGACTGTGACTGATTAAAATAAGATTAGCAGCAATAATTTTGTGCCCTATCAATATCGTAAACCATCTCATAAATCTGATTACTTTGACAAATATTAGTTGATGTTAAAAAACTGTGTTCTTTGTTTCAGCTTGCTCTAGGTGCTGTAAATTCAGAAGTTCTTTTTGGAAGGTATGAGCTTTAAAATATTTACATGATTTTCATATGCAGTAATGTGTTATTTTTTCAGGCCTGGTGTGTGGGGAATGAGTTCCAAAATTCATTGTAAGATATTCTTTCTTTTATGTACAAATGAGATTTGAATGAGTTCCTACAGGAAAGTATTTCCCAAGACAAGAAGAGAAGTCATGCTAACTTTGTATTTAAAAGATTCCTCAACACTCTTGTCTATTTCATTTGTTGTTTTCTCTTTTATTTAGTACACTCTCTCTAACATGAAAGTGAAAGTGCATAAACTGTTTTCTATTTCCAGGGTTTTGGAATCTAATTCATTTACCACTTATTGATGGCTGTGAGAAGCTGAGAACGATTCCAGAAGGACTGAAGAGTCTCACTTCTCTCAAGAAAATAAAAATGATAAGAATGCCAGTCGAATTTGAACATAGACTTTGAACTAATGATGTGCCGGAGTTCAAGTATGTTACTCCAGCAATTGAATCTTAAATGGACATTTTGGTAGTTGGTATGCTGATTCGTTCACCAATGTTGCTTGGGGATTATACTCTCTATATTTAGTTTAATTCTAGATTAGGTTTATGTTTATATTAGGCTAATTCTGAAAGTGGTTAGCTACAAGAGCAGATTGTTTTATACACCTTTAGTGTATGCTACAGTACAGATTTTACAGGTTTTCTTTTTTTTTCAATGGTATTTGTTTTGAATTATAGTTGATATATCAATACACTTTGTTGATGTATGGTTGTTATTTATTATTATAGTAATGTATTAATATACTTTGTTTATGTTTTGAATTATATTGACTTCTTGTTTATAATACTTTTCTTTAGTTTGATAATACGATGAATTTGTTTATTTTTTGAAATATTATAAATATTCAAATACAAATTAGATAAAAATTTATATTTATTAAATTTATATTTATTTTTATATAAAGACAGGTTTATTTTGCAATGAAAAAATTAAAAAAAAATTCTATTTTACCTTACTGACAGATTTACAGACGGATTTTCCGTTTGTATTCACAGTTTTGAATAGTTTTCCAAGACTCCAATTACCGACGAAATATTTGTCTGTAATTACTGACGGAAAATCCATCGAAAAGTTTGACGTTTCAAGAAAATAGATGGAGAATTTACAGAGGAAAAATCCGTCGAGAACTAGTAAAAATTCGTCGGTAATTTTCCGATGGAAAAAAATTCGTCGGTAAATAATTTTCGACGAGGCTTTTATAGAGGGATAAAATCCGTAAGTAATTTCATTGGTAACCAAAAATCTAGCTGTAATAAAGACTAAATCTGTCTGTAAATCTGTCTGTATTAATCCATTTTCTAGTTGTGGAAGTACACCTTACCACAATATCATGAGGGAGACAGTATATTTCTTCTTGAAATCTTTTAATGTTTTGCTGGTTAAGGATGAGGCACATGGCAGAGACAATCTAGAAAAAAAAACCTAGAAGGACAGTAAAACAATACCTTGAATAATGTTTCTTCGTTTTTGCTGGTGATTTTTTATGGAGATTTGTATCTTTTCTTCTTGATTTCTTCTACTCTTCGCGAGGAGTTGGAACGTTTTCAAAATCATAGTTTGTTTCGAATGTCGCTTGAATCTTGACGGTGTGCGTTTTGATTGATGAAGAAGAGAAAGAGTGCGGCATGATGAACGTGTTGTGGGAAAACACAACGGGTGATTAAGGCGCGTGCGTTGGACGCTCGATTCTAAAGGAGTGGTGCACGTGTTTTTTTCCTTGGATTTGAGCCAACTTGTATAACTTGTAAGCCAAAAAGACTTGTATGTGTAGTAGGCCTGGGTGAATTAATAGTAAGCACCAATAGTAAAGGTTAATTAAAAAAAGGGATTTGGATCCTCTAAAGTTTGAATTTTACTTTAGAGAATAAAGTGTAATCTCTCACCATTGATTTCATAAGTAGGGTCAAAAATAAATATAAAAGAGAAACTATTCAAGGGTAGAAGATCACACTTTACTCTCTAAAGTGAAATTCAAACTTTAGAAAATCCAAATCCAAAAAAAGGGACCAAATATGTTAAAATTAGTAATAAAGATTATAATAATTAATTTTATTTAAAAAGAAAGATAATCTTGTTTTTATTAAATGACAATGTTATCTTTTAATATAATATTTCTCTCTCATCTATCATATTTTATTTTATTTTTTAAATTACGTTCTTAAATTCACAATTTTACTACCTATTAACCTTTTTATTATATTTATAATTCATGAATTTAGACCCAATTCATTTTATCCTATTATCATGGATTAGATGAACTTTTTAGCTTATTTATAATCTCTTCGTTAGTTTTGTGTGTTCTATTTATTTGGAGTAATCTTTCACTTAAATCAAATACATCAAAGATGAATAAATATAAAAAATTAACTTTTTATTAGCTAACGTTAACTTTTTTTATAATACATTTATTATTTTAACTCTTATTTTTTGAAAGATTTAGAATTTTAAAAATTAAAATTTAAAATTTAAAAATATAAAATTGAAAAAAATTGACTCCTGATTAAACTCGATAAAAGATTAATAAAATTCCATAAATTTTTTCATCTAGAAAATTCATTTGTAATTGACAGCTATATACATAGACTAGCTCTCCAATTAATGATATTTTAGATTGATAGAATTAGCTCATTCAAAATCAATTATAGCTTTTTTTTAGTTTATGGTATTTTTTTTATTTAATAAATCAAAAATTAATTTATTACAGATTAAAATTTTATTTAAAAATTTTTTATTGGCCAATAAATAATTATTACATACATAAAACAGAATTTAAACTCTTAATATTTATTTAAACAAACGAAAAAGCTAACGACTTACAATTTCACCAACCCAAATTAATTTAAAATCAATTATAACTATATATGTGAGTATGGGCTCTTGGCCAGAATCTCCTCCTCTCTTATTATAAATTTTTTTGTCCTTATTCTCAAATAAATTTTATTAGATCCTTTATAATAATTTTAGTTTAATTGGTCCTTTTCAATAATAAATATGTGATAATGATCCTTTTTGCTAATTTTTCCTTTAAATTATTAATATTGAACAATTAAACTCTTTAATCAATTGGAACCTAATAATTTGGATCATAATAAGTGTAATTATAAACTGTTAAATAAAACTTTTCATTTGAATTTTGAGAATAAAAAAATGTTTGAAATAATACTAAATATATATTAANTATTACAATCATACATAATTTTTTTTATATCAAAGAATCAAATTATTATTGTATCATGAATTGGGTAATGTTTGAGGTCACATATATATTTAGAAGTTAATTCTAACAAGATAAAGTTTTGTATGTAATGCATCTAAGAAATATAGTTCATAATTTTTTATACAATATATTAATGTCTTGATATATTTTTTATTTTATCTATTAAATTTACCTCAAAAATTAGAGAATTATTTTTTATTATATTTAATAATATATCATTAATTTTTAGCTACTACTCAAAATCATATTATTATTATTTTCTATGATTTTTTTATTTTATACCATTGATTGGTATTCATATAGATAATAAAAAATATAAAATTATTTTATATAAATTAAATATGTTCATGATAATTTTTTTTAAAAATATATTTTAAACATAAATACAAAAAATAAAAATTTTTCATACATCACGCAGATGCATACATTAATTACAATAGAAGATGTGCTACCTTTAGCCAAAGAGTAATTTATAGGTCCAAAAAATATTCCAATCAATTAAGTTTTTACCATTTTTTTAAAATCCCGATCAGAAAGAAATTAAAGAAAAATAATAGGGGAGTGCTGGGGAAACAATGAAAATTTTGAGCAACATGAACAACTACCAATCAAATAAAAATATACTACACCCTAATTTAATGCTACTAATCAAATTTACTCTTTTAACACTATTAATTCACATTGTTTACACATTGTTTAAAAATCTTGTTGGTTACCTATACTTCTCAAAATAATATCCCGCGGGGGGAGGTTTATTAGGGTTATTATGTTAAGGTATTTTTGGATTGGTCCCTGCATTACCCGAATGAATTGTGTAGTGGCTACTTGCTTAGCTTAATTAGGTTCTTAGCTTTCATTTCTATTTCTGATTCCATAACTCTCCCCAATCCCCATCCCCAGATTACAAGGCCCTTTTTGCACATGGAGTAAAAATAGAGTATATTACTACTATCCTCTAAAAATTCACTCTAATTCTTTCCTGTGACACCTTTGTTTGTAGACCAGAACTTACTAAGCATTCGTTTTGGTTGATTAAAACCCTTAGATCTGGAAGCAGCTCTCCCATTTTCATCATTGGTAATGTTATCCATGTCTTTATATCCTCTGCTAGCTTCATTCTCAGAGTTGGATTCCTTGTTGCTGTTGTTGTTGACTTTGGTGTCTTGAGTCCATTGACACTCCAGTTATCATCACCATGAATGCTTGTGGTGGTGCTCAATGGTGGGGGATGCTTTGAAGAAGGGTCAATGCCGTGTGCTTTCAGTCGTGCCTTGATGATGCTTGGTATGTCGGCGACTTTTCCGTTACCACTCTTAGAGGGAGTAGCTCATTTTGTGCTGCATGCATGCATGCTTCCATGGATAGTTTCTTGCAGTCTAGGATCCTACATAGTCTTTTCCTTTTGCTTTTATTCAGTTCTGGATGAGCCTGCCAACACAACACAACAGAATGTAACAAACTAGTAGCCAAATTAAATCAGAAGCCATGTTTAGGCTAAATTTCTGTGGGTCATCTTGCACCTAAACTGCCAATAAATTTTGAACAGGACAAGAATTTTAAGGTCAATATACTTAGTTTAGTTGGTTATCCACTAAATTATTAATGTTAAACATGTTCATTCACTGTGTTTTCTTTTTATCTATTTCTCTAAGTATACCTTGAGATAAGTATCAATAGCTCTGTATAGATCATCATGATCATGTCTTGCAAAATCTGGTATAGCCTCAGCAAGAGCAATGAACTTTGACAAAGGCAAGTTGACATCCCTGGCTACCTCCTGAAGATACCTATCCACAAGCTTAGCCACCTTCAACTTTGATCCATGAGAAGCTGAGGAGGACCTCCTGCTCTCCTGGAACTCGAAATCAATGTTCTCGGCCGACCGCGACCGCCTTCTCTCGCAGGCAATCATCCTCATTCTTGGAGGACTAGTTGGAGGACTCTGCCCCTGTGACATAAACTGCTCCAATATTGCCATCACCAAATCCACATCATAAGCCATATCATTTGTTTGAGAAAGTGAAGGTATCAAAAGATCATTCACTGTTGCTTCCTCCAACTGAAGTCCTACTCTTCTTGCCAATTCACTCTTTGAAGAACAAGATGCATTCAGAATATTGCAAGCCTTCAAGAGCTTAAGAAGAAAGCTGCAAGAAACAGCACCTCTTTCGGCAGGTAGCAGGCTCACTATAAAGAAAAACACTAGTGCATGGATTCTCAATTGGCCGCCACTTAATGGTGTTCGTGTTTGAGGGAGTGAGTAATGTAGAATGGAAAGAAAGGGGGTCGGGGTTTAGCTGCAAGTGTATGTTTAGTAATGAAGTTGAAGTAAAGAAACGGAGAGTAAATGTGTTTTTTTTTTTGTGACTGGAGAGTAAATGCGTTTGTGGTAGAGTGAAATGTGTTTTTGGTGACTGGAGAGTAAAATGTGTTTTTGGTGACTGCAATTCACTCTTTGAAGAAAAAGATGCATTCAGAATATTGCAAGCCTTCAAGAACTTAAGAAGAAAGCTGCAAGAAACAGCACCTCTTTCGGCAGGTAGCAGGCTCACTATAGATTCCAAAAGTAAACGATGCTTGGAGGCTATTTCGCTTGCCGAATCCGAATCTGAGTCTGATAACTCTTGAGATTCTTCCTTCTTGTTCTTGGAGTCAAGTAAAGAAACGTAGAGAGACGCGCGTTAATGTGTTTGAGGGAGTGAGTAATGGAGATGGAAAGAAAGTTTATGTTTAGTAATAGAGAATATAAGTGTATGTTTATTTACAAGATGTGCTACCTTTGGCCAAAGGGTAATTTATAGGTCCAAAAAAATTCCAATCAATTAAGTTTTTACCATTTTTTTAAAATCCCGATCAGAAAGAAATTAAAGAAAAATAATATCCGGAGGGGGGGGGGGTTATTAGGTTAATAAAATACGGTAAATAATTTAGCTAAAATCAGATTCGTCAAAATGACACTTTTTATTTTTAATATTGGATTAACAATGGTGTTTTTCTAAAATGTGATCTAATGTGGTATTTTTTTAAAATGTGGGATGATTTAATGTACGGAGTACAAATCGGACCGTCCGATTTTTAAAAGGTACAGAAATCGGACCGTCCGATTTTTAGGTACACAAATCGGACCGTCCGATTTCTGTACTCGGACCGTCCGATTTGTGTTGAAAAAATTAAAAAAATTTGGAGTACACAAATCGGACCCACCGATTTGTGTACTCCAAATTTTTTAAATTTTTTCAACACAAATCGGTGGGTCCGATTTGTGTACTCCAACTTTTTAAAAATTTTTCAACACAAATCGGTAGGTCCGATTTGTGTACTCCCATAGTTTTGAAAAACACAAAAAATCACCATGTTAAAGTATAACACCTATTTTACTACCATATCAAAATTTTTTAGCCCTTTTCTTCTAGTACCCATAAAAATTCTATTTTCATGCAATGTTTTTCCCATGCTTTTTAATGTTAAGGTATTTTTGGATTGGTCCCTGCATTACCCGAATGAATTGTGTAGTGGCTACTTGCTTAGCTTAATATATCAATATATCCATGATGAACATGATGATAAAGTAGTCTAAGTTGTTGTACATCATTGTTGTAGATTTTTTTCATCGTAAAACCTATGTAGCTGTGTATTTTATAGGACATCATTTCCCTCCTCTTTCACATTAACACTATGTTTGATCAAACCCCTTGCATACTGCTCCATCCCTGAACAATTACGACAAAAACCTTTCACAATAATTGCAACAAACTTAAATTTCAAACTTTTTCCCCTCAAAATCTCACCTTGTTTTTTGGGTTTTTATGCATAAAAATTAAATTTAATTTTAAAATATTATCAATATAAAATAATTTTATACTTATATTTAATTATATAATATGTAAAATTAATTATCTTACATTCATCACTTAAATAGTCGTTCAAAATAAATATAATTAAACAAAAATTATACCATTCCTATACTAAAATTAAACTAAAATAATTACTGCATAAAATAATAAAGGTAAATAAAGAAAAGATATTTGGTATATTTTTTTCATAGGCATGTTCTCCGATCTAACGAATGAACTTTGACGGATTTAGCATTCTTTTTAGAGGTTTTTTTTTAAGTTCAAGCCTTCAATGTTTTTTTTTTGGTATAATCCAATATTTTATATTTTTTATGATTATATTTTTTAGTAATTTTATATTTATATGTTAAAAATCTTAATTTATTCTATACTTAATATATTTTTATTTTTAATATTAGAATATGAAAAAAAAAAAAGGTATAGAAAAGAGTGAAGAATGAGGAAGCTAGCTAATAAGGTTGATATTGAAGTAAGAATCGAAGTAATAATAATAGCCATCTATTTTTTCATGTATGAATGTATGGGAAAAAGTTGATTGAGACAATAATAATGAAAGGGTAGTTTTTTTTCGTTTTGAAAGTGACGTTGGTGTTTTGATTAGTAGTGTTTAGTGTGGGGTTATGGTGTGAGAATTTAAGGATTTATATACATAAATGAATATAAGAAAGAGAAACTTGGAAAGGATTAAAATTCGTAAAAGTAGTCTTAGAAGGAGAGATTGATAGGGACGTAATATAAGTTGAGAGAGTCTTTGAGTTCTTCTGTTTTTCAAATTATACATATTATACAAATTATAAATTTTAGCTCTATTTTTCTCTACAATATTTAGTTGATAATTTGATACAGCTAGGATTTTTTTTCTCCTCCCTTCACCACTCCATCCTCGATCTCTTTCCCAAGCAGCTCAGAGTTGTTTTAAAAAAATACTATTTAAATTTTTATTTAAAAAATAAAAAATTAATTTTTGATTAATTAATATTAATTATTTGGATTTTTTAATTAAATAAAAAAACATTATTTTAGAAACAACTTGCCTCAAATTAATTTTAATTGAACACGTGCAAAAAAAAATGCTCATAAACCACGATATCCCTATAATAAATTACGTGTATTATAAACTGCACAATTTTTGTCGTAATTTACATAAATTAGGCAAAAAAATACATTTAGATATCTATTTTTTATTTTGTGCATTCTGATATTTAAGATGTATATTATTTATATTAGTAAATTAGCCTTTGTTTACTTTGTCAATATTAGAGGGATGGTAACAATTTGGTTGGACTATACAGAAGTGGGGGACCTCATTACTACAGTTATAAAAAGATCAATCATCAATGGATATGTTCAGAGGACCCCATGTGACTTTACCAGTCTTTTTTTTTCTTTTTTTTTTTAAAGAAAGTTGATAAAAGTATAAAACATTTCCTCTACTATTTCTTGTCACCCTACAACGCAATGCAAGTTCTACTGTTTCAATACAAATAGGAACAGTAGATATTTGTAATTGTTGTATATAGATTCGATTCCAACACACTTTGATTTGATGCAATTTGCAATGAAATTATGCAATGCATGCTTCCGGCCATGGAATTTATTCCTTTTTAAGAGGAGACATATAAATTTCATATTCATACATCATCGCATGCTGTTTGGTGTTATAGCCTCGTGAACTCTGACGCAACAACTACTTCATATAAAATGTATGTAGGTGAGTTCTATGGTAACTTTTACTATGGTGTCTAAATTGTCTAACTTTTTTTTAAAATTAAAAAATAAAATATTTAAAACAAAAAATAAAATATTTAAAATTTATTAAATATTATCTATTTTCCATTTTTAGTAAGTTAGCACAATATCAAAAGTACCATAGCATTCACCTAAAATGTTTTTGAAAAAAAAAACGCATTCTAAAAATTAAAATTGAAATATGTTGTTTTTAAAAGTAGTTTTTTTATTTAATTAAAAATATCTAAATAGTTAATATTAATTAATTAAAAATTAATTTTTTTAAAATAAAAATTTAAATACTAGCTATATCAAATTATTAACTAAACATTGTATAGAAAAATAAAGTTAAAATTTGTAATTTGTATAGTATAATTCGAAAAACAGAAGAATTCAAAGATTCTCTCCACTTATATTACGCCCCTATCAATCTCTCCTTCTAAAACTACTTTTACGAATTTTAATCCTTTCCAAGTTCCTCTTTCTTATATTCATTTATGTACATAAGTCCTTCAATGCTCACACCATAAGCCCACACTAGACACTACTAATCAAAACACCAACGTTACTTTCAAAAAGAAGAAGAACTACCCTTTCATTATTATTGTCTCAATCAACTTTTTCCCATACATACATACATGAAGAAATGGGCGGCTATTATTATTACTACTTCGATTCATCCTTCAATATCAACCTTATTAGCTAGCTTCCTCATTCTTCACCCTTCTCTATAGCTTTCTTTTTTTTTCATTTTCTAATATTGAAAATAAAAATATATTACATGTAGAATAAATTAAGATTTTTAACATATAAATATAAAATTACTAAAAAATATAATCATAAAAAATATAAAATATTGAATTATACCAAAAAAAACATTGGAGGCTTGAACCAAAAAAAACTTCTAAAAAGAGTGCTAGGTCTGTCAAAGTTCATTCGTTAGATTGGAGAGCATGCCTATAAAATAAATATACCAAATATTTTTTTTATTTACCTTTATTATTTTATGCAGTAATTTTTTTAGTTTAATTTTAGTATAGAAATGGTATAATTTTTGTTTAATTATATTTATTATTTTGAACGACTATTTAAGTGATCAAGGTAAGATAATTAATTTTATATATTATATAATTAAATATATGTATAAAATTATTTTATATTGATAATATTTTAAAATTAAATTTAAATTTTACGCATAAAAACCCAAAGAACAAGGTGAGATTTTGGGGGAAAAAAGTTTGACATTTAAGTTTGTTGTAATTATTGTGAAAGATTTTTGTCGTACGTAATTGTTGAGGGATGGAGCAATAATTGAAGAGAGTCAAAAGATGCAAGGGGTTTGGTCAAACATAGAGTGTTAATGTGAAAGAGGAGGGAAATGATGTCCTATAAAATACACAGCTACATAGGATTTATGATGACAAAAATTTACAACAATGATGTACAACAACTTAGACTACTTGATCATCATGTTCATCATATATATATATATATTTTTAATTATTGATTTAATTATAAAAAATATATATAATATATATATATAATTAAAATCAATAATTAAAAAGATATAACGATATATTTGAAAATTTTCTTAGAGTATATGTATTACGTGCAGTACGTAGCAGTAGCATTACTTGAGTGAAATTATATATACACGATACAGCAACAACCTATATATATATAAGCCTAGCTAGGTGGGTGCATGTGTATTAGGTGCCGCAGCCACAAAATATAAATAAATTAAAAGTATTAAGAAAGTCCAAATTAAAGTGTTGGAAAATTATTCCGTGTTCCTTTGTACGGGTTTGGAACTCTGATGTTCTGTATACTTTTAAATTTTCCAGTTGAAATTTGTTGTTTTCAGAGATTGGAATAGACAAAAATAACCCCATGATGAGAATGTCTTTGTCGAAAATAACCAACTTAGATAGTTAGTGTATGAAGCTTGCCATAAGATTTGTGGATGCAGTCAGCCGGCTTCCATATCGACTGGTGGTATTTAAAATTGGAACTCAGGAATAGATGTGAAAGTAGCGAGACAGAGCGAAAGAGGAGCGTTGTTGATTGGGTGGTGTCAGAAAATGTGAAGATGACAGAGGAGAAGCAATGAGTGATAGTGGCCCATTCGGAGTAACGAGGGCGTGTGTGAAGCTCGCGGTTGTGGGAATCGGTGGTCGTTAGAAAAGGATCATAGGGGATTTTGAGATTGTTTGTGCGATTGATGCTGGCGGTGAGAAAAGATGATGAAGACCTAAGTCCGTCCCGTTCATTTCGGTAAGTTTTGTTCTTTTTCATTAAGCAGAGTAGGTTGGGGCTTTTATTTGGTGTTGGTAGAATGAAAGATTATGGAATGGGTGTTGTGGTTTTTGCAGTTCTTACTTTAAGTGTATGCCTTCGGTGTGTGTGAGTGGTGCTTGCTTTCATTGTAGGTACAGTGTTAAGGTTGTGCAGCTTCGTTTAACCAATGGTGATGTATCTAAAAAAAAAGGTTTCCTGTATTTAGGTGTAGGAATGAAGGTGATGAAGTAGGTGTAGGATGAATGGTGATGTCCTTTATAGTAGCTGCCATTGTAAAGTTAGGGAAGTGCAAGGTAGTTTTCAAGAAGAGCAAAAACCAGGGTGTTGGATACTATTATAGTGAATAAGGATACATAAGCATTGATAGCCTAATTACGGTGAATGCTAATAGTGAAGTGAGTTAAGTTTGAGTATTAACAATTGAGATAATTTGAAGCTTGAACCGTGAACATTGCAGTCTTTGTTTCTTGATATTGAGTTTTGGCATATAGTAATAATAAAAGTTCATAGGGTGTGTGTTTGATCAAGTTAGGGTGTTGGAGCTGATGTCATATACTTGTAACCAATGACTAAAAGATAGCTGATGTGTAGCAATAATTGAATTTCTTTTGTAAAGACAAGAGATTTTTTGGAGAAGATGGGATTCCATATTCATTGAATTGTTTTTTATCTTTCAGGATTCCATATTCATTGAATTGTGTTTTATTTTTTGTGCATTGATGCATTGTGTAGTGTGTAATGTGTAATTCTTTATGCATTGGTGTTGCAGAAATTGTGGACATAGGTGACCTGTATAGTAAAATCTAATTTGTGGTCCATACAGGTGGTTGATACTCATGCTTATAAGGCAGGACTAAGAGAGTATGGTTTGAAGGTAATAAACCTTTGTATTTCATGACCATGAATGGAAGTGAGGTATGAGTGACACCTATGTCTGCTTACTACATTGTATAGTAGTTTTCGTGATAGTAGATGTTCTACTCTGCTAATCACCGATGGTTAATTTGCCAGGCAATAGATGCAAGTGCAAAATGAAACTTGGGCAATTGATTAATCCTAGTTGTGATCGTAATTGTTAAACAGAAAAGGTGAATATACATGTATTGTTATTGGTGTTTTCTTTTATTTTAAATATTATTGCATCTTTCAGCTGCTTATTTTATTGGTGGTTTTGACTTGGAGCTAATTTATATATGTTAGCGTATGTATTCGCTGGAAATATGCATGTTTCATGCATATGAGTATGTAGATGTATGTTAATTAGTACAGTTATCATTTGAGATTGAATGTTGATGTATGGTTTTTGATTTGTATTTGCACGACAAACTAATGTGGTTTGTTATGTTCTTGCTTAGTTCAAGTTGACAGTAGAACGGGCACATATCCCACGTGAGGGAAGAAGTAGCGTTTGGGAGATGGCATCGTGTAGTAGAGTGGTTCATGAAAAGGGATGCGGGAATGGTGATGATTCGGATCCGGATGGTGAAATGGCTACAAGGGCGGGCGATGACGAGGTACGAATTATGTAAAATTGAAGAGCAAAGTATTGGGTATGGGTGTGTGGTGATAAATTTATTTAAGGGTTTCTTTTGAGTTATCGAGAATTTATGAGCTGACGTGAAAGGTATTTAACATGTCAACTTGTGAATTCGTGCAGGAAAAAATGCTTGACATAGGAGTGGAAGAGGATGAGTGTGAGGGTTTAATTTATAAGCAGAGTGAAGGCACTACCAACACGATATCTAATGCAGGAGGGGTTACTGCGGCAGATGTACTTAAGATGGAGTTCAATAGTCCAGCGGAAGCAACTATTTTCTATGAAGAGTATAGTAGGGCAAAGGGATTTGCGATGCGACAAGGGAAGAAGTTGAAAAATAAGAATGGTAATTTTGTTCGTTACACGTATCTGTGTAATAGACAAGGGTTCAGAGACAAGAAGTGGCTAGAGAAGGTGGATCGCAAGAGGGAGCACAAGGTGGTGATCATTGTGGATGTCCTGCGGATATGCGTATTAAGCCTAAAGGGACAGTGGCAGGTGGTGTGTGTCTCGTTTTGTGGAGGAACATAACCACGAGCTCCTGCCTATGAAGTATGTGGACTATCTACCTGCACACCGTAAGATATCTGATGTTGATATTGCACACATGGAGAGCATGAGGCAAGTTGGGATATCAATTCCAAAGATCTATGAGTCCATTGCTGCACAGGTGGGAGGTTTTAATTTGGTTCCGTTTACAAAGCGAGATATGTACAATGAGATTAGGCGACAAAGGGCGATGCAGAATGGTGACGTGAATGCTGCGTTGAGGGTTTTGGAGGGTGCGGCCCGGACAGACAAGAAATCGTATTGGAGGTACGAGGTTGGTGAGGGGCAGCACATGTGCGATCTATTTTGGAGTGATGGGCGAAGCCAGCAGGATTATCAGGTATTTGGAGATGTACTAGCATTCGATGCAACCTATGGGTGGAACAAGTACAATCTCCCAGTTATTGTTTTTTCTGGGGTTAATCATCACAACCAGACCTGTGTGTTTGCAACTGCGATGGTATCATGCGAATCAATAACATCGTATGTATGGGTTTTAAGAAAGTTACTAGAATGCATGGGGGGTAAAGCACCGACAGCGGTGATAACTGATGGCGATCGATCAATGCGCGTAGCTATTCAGGAAGTGTTTCCAAATGCTCACCATCGCTTATGCGCTTGGCACCTTTTGAAGAATGCAACGGTTAACGTGTGTAAACCCCGATTCACATCGTTGTTTAGACATTGCATGCTTGCCGATATTGAGGTTGCGGAGTTTGAATTGCTTTGGGATGCCATGCTGGAGGAGTGTGGGGTTAGGGAGTTAGAGTGGGTTAAGGACATGTACGAGAAGAAGTCTTCCTGGCAACTGCTTATATACGGGGTCGGTTTTATGCTGGGCTCCGCACAACATCTCGGTGTGAGTCATTGCACGCAAAATTAGGGAGGTTTGTGGAAAGGCGGTACGGCATACTTGAGTTTGTAACCAATTTTCAACGATGTGTGGACTTCCTGAGGGACAATGAGGAAGAGCTTGACTTCCGATCATCGTACGGGACACCGGTCCTTCAAACGCAGTTCCCGGAGTTAGAAAAGTCAGGGGCAATAAACTTCACACGGGAAATATTCTCAAGATATCGTGAGTCACTTAAAAGGTGTGTTCGGGTGACCATATTGGAGTGCATCGAACGTGAGGATAGGTGTGTGTATGTAACACAGAAGTATAGAAGACCGAATTCACGGTGGGATGTGGTTCATATGAAAAGGAAAGAGGAGTTTCTTTGCAGTTGCCTGAGGATGGAGTCATTTGGTTTGCCATGTGTTCACATTCTGGCAGTTTTTGTTAGGTTAGATATTGATTCCCTTCCTAAGAGTCTTGTGTTGGCGCGGTGGTCCAAAGCAGCGAAGGAAGATCTTTGCTACGAACCGTTAAGCAGCCGATATAGTGATGCGGGTGTTTTGTATCGGAGTAGAGTGGGTGCATTCCTCCAGCACTGCAAGCGGTTAGCAAAAGTAGCATGTATTAGGGAGGAGGACTTTAGGCAATATTTAGCTAAGGTTATAGAGGATACATGTTGGCTTGAAAAAAAAAATGGACTAGGAGGTGCAGTTGCTGGGAATGGAGCTGGCAATAGTGGGGGAGGGGTTAGGGATCCTATTAGTGTCAGGACGAAAGGCACAGGACGTGGTAATGAACCTCTTGGGTCTAGGGGTATCAAGCGGCGTAAGTGCAGCACATGCGGTTGTGTTGGTCATCGAAGGACCCGCTGTCCCAATGCTCCACCGACATCAGCACCGTCAACCCAGGACGAGGGTGCAAACATGTTATCACAAACTATTAACGTGGTAAGCACGAAAACCATGATTCACTTCAGACATACCTTCCCCCAGATTCGATGTATCATGTTATCTATGTTGTTTTAAAATTTTTGAAACACGTGTACAATAATTGGTGGTACTGAACAGTGTGTGAAATTAACAATATGATGACAATGATGTGTGTTCATGATGCTGTGCAGGGTCTGTAAAGGTAGGAAGAAGGGATAATTGTTGGTGATGATCCTTGAAGCGGTTTCGATGCATTAATTGGTGGGTATTCGGAAGTGCTCATTCAGCATGGGTTGCTAATGGTGCAAGTATGTGTTATTGGTCATGCTGATGTGTTGGGATGTATGTGGATTGAAGTGTGTTGAGTATGTAATGATCTTGAATTGTTAACTAGATTTGTTAGCCTTTTAATGACAGCGGATTCTGTGGTTGGGTTGATCGTATGATATGGTCATTTTAATACCACTATGACAAGTATTGTATGTTAATTTTAAAGATAATTTTTATAGCAAGTATATTTTATGCTTCGGAGGTTTTGTGCTCCCTAACAATGTGTTTTAGATAATCTTGATTTTTTTTCAAATGAAAGAGAAATTGAGTTCACTTCTGAGATTTTCATTACACTTGAAAGGCATATCAAATGTGCTAGACATTTTGGAGTCATCTTTTAAGGGTACTGTTTCAGCACAAGTTCATGATTTGCATAATCTCCAAGAGAGCGTGTTAAAGACAAAGCAGGTTTAGTCTTGGAAGATTTTGTTTTTGATAGACTGATTGTATAACTGTTTATACTTTTTTTGTTTATATTTTTGTTTGTCTTTGTTGCTTGCTTGGCTCATGCTGATTGGCTGAGAATGTTCATTATATATATGTAGATATTATCTTTTTTTTTGTTATTTTGAGACAGAGATATTATATATGCTATTTTTTCCATTTAATAAGAGGGTCTTGGTGTAATATTTATCAAAGTAAATATACAGGTGTTTGTTAAGCCGTAAGTGTACTAAGAATCCCTCCTTCCGAAGATAACAATGAGGAGCTATGGTCTTATAGTCCTTATGCAATGACCATGTTACATTTTGTAATATTTGCTGTTAAGGTTGATCTGTTGGTTTTCATTTGAGATTAACATATTTTATTATTCTGTTAGGAAGCTTGTAGCGTTCTTCCTGAAATTTCTGGTGCAGCATCACACCCTAAAATTACTGAAGTACTGTTAGAGAGGAATAGCACTGATACAGCTCTGATGATTTTAAGGTGGGCTGGTGGTGTTGGTGTGCCTCATAATATTTCACTTAGAGATGCTGTGACTGCAGTGCGGGCAAGGATCGAGTGTGGACTTCTGACTGAAGCATTTATGCATCACAGGAATCTCTGCACAAGAGTGAAAGAAAAGAGCTTCAATAAAGGATCACCTCTAGAGACTGCTGATGTACCAAAAGGGCAACTTAGTTATTGGGTGGAGGTCTTGGTAACCGAGATTTGTTGCTTGTGTATAAGGAGGAACTTAGCGAATGGAATGCTAGAATTGCCATAGAATTCTGAAGAAGAGAAATATATAGACAAGAGTCATTTGGATTGTGCTACTAAAGAACCCATGATTTTATGTCGTTATCATGACGAATATATGTTCTGGATCTTGTTTCTAATTTCCTTTTTTTTCCAAGTAGTAAAATATCATAATTTTAAGGAACACGTACATTCATTAATTTTTGGTGATAGGAAATGTAAGATGTGGTGCCAAAAGTCGTGTAAATGTTGTCTAATTCTCTTATGAAGAAAGGTATGGAAACCTGTGGCACACTGTACGGTAAGCAGGTGTGGTTGAATAGTGCACGATAAACTGGAAACACTTTACTAGATAAAGAGTAGTACGTTACATTAAGCCACATTCAAATACGATTCACCGCAGCACATGCGACAACTGCGGCTTTGTGGCCAAGGTGAATATGCGCTTACATAGACCGCAGGGTTGTTACAATCCTAAAACCAAAATACCAGAAATCTAGTTACTCACATCAAAGCGACTGAGTACTGAAGCCTAACATCCCTAACAACCCCACGGTAACCCTGAGTGATAGAAGGTATTTGACATTTCTATTCACAATACATCCAAAAGCAAAAAATACAAGTCACATGGTTATCAAAATATATCAAAGTAGAGAGCGATAAAAGTAGACAGCACTATTCAAGGCGATCCATGAGATCACGCCAAAGCAGCTCAGCTTTAACATCTATGAAGCATCCATGTTCATTTGCATCACAGCTAGCAATGCTAGTAGCAGTCCGCATTCTTACAGCTTCCGGGTGGATCTGCATAATGATAGTTACAGTGTCATGAGCACTTCAAGTAAAATACGCACAAACAGCGTTATCAGGGGAAAAAATTAGCAATTGTTGTGTCTTGAAGCTATTGTTTAATCTAGGACGTTGCATAAAATTCACCATGGGAGCAAAAATTCGAGTTGAAAATCCCCCATCCTGCTGCAGCCAGTACAATAGCCACGTAGATGTCTCGTTGCTGCATCATAAAATCAAACATCATTGGGTCAGCGCATTAGTGTCATGAACCGTGTGAAAAATTATTGGTGGAGAGCAAAAAAATCAGGCAAGGAAAACAGAGATCTATCCCAGACATAGTCGTGCATAACTTATTGGTTCACACTAGTTTTTGTTGATTATTTATGCTGTAAATAACAAATATGGGGTTTCCCTTTCTTCTGTTTCATAAAGTCGAAGGAGCTTTGTCTACATCTTTCTTTAGAAATAAGTGTATGGATAATACTAAACAGAAATACCTAACATGTGAAGAAAATTGTAGAATTTAAAGGTGCATAAGAATTAAGACAATGAAACAAGAAAACATAGTTTGAAGAGGAATTAAAAAAGGCATCATTTAATCATATATCATATTCTAACACAACTAAATACTCGTCAGCCGGTGTAACAAGTGTAGAAAAAACAAAAGCACAACAAACTAATGTATCGTGACTATTACGTGTACATTCGGTTCGGTGATAAATGATAATTTCTCCTTCCAACTTTGATCACACCGCTTTTTTATAATTATATTTCTCTTATCTTCTACCCTCAACAACAACTGAAGAATATTTATGCTATAGAATAACATCATTGCAAATTAAATATAATAATAAACGAGAAAGAAGAAACACCTCACAGAATGGAACAAGAGAAAAAATTTTTATGGTATTCATCATTCTACATATTCTGCAAATAGCTTAAAGTAACTTGACTTACCTATCCACTGCATTTGGAATGGCTCCAGGATACTGCAAGGATCCCCAATTAGAGGGGTCTGGATTTGTGTGTCTGAAGTTGACAATGTTCCTGTCCGCCGAGAAGATTTTCCCCAGGACACGGCACTGCGAGGAAAGAAACAGTAGTTACAAATGTATAAGGTAGGAAAACGTGTGCGTGATCAAGGTACAGTTACATAGTTGCAAGGTACACGTGAAGAGATTACTTACTATGCGCCGCATGTTAGCCTCTCGACGGACAATACTCTCCGGACTTCTGCTTACATCTAGTACGTACAAGCTTGCACCCTTCACATCCAACAACAGCATATAGCACGTATCGATGGCCTCCCAAACAGGCACATAGACCTACATTATCGAGGGTGAAAATGCTTTTCTAATTAACGGTAACAGTTCATTGGAGGAAACAATAATTACACAGGCGGTGATAACGAAATGACATCCATAATAGGGTTTCATGGATACATATCATACGTGTTCCAGTTGGTTTGTCTCGTGCATCCACTTTGGCTGGTAATGTTTGGCCAGTTCACTAACTGGGGTGTCAAGCAGGACATCCGTTGCGAAGTTAGTTGGCAGAAACCAGGCACGGGGAGTATGCTTTTGCGTGCCTGAACCGACCTCATCAGGCATGTTGCATTAGTTATCTGCAACCACGCCAAAAGTTGAGTATGTATACACATCAGGGTTGAAGGTTCAAAGTTTACATTCAAAAAAACATTTTCGATGACTTACATCAAGACATGGGGTATGTGGGGGGGCCAGTGACATGAAAAGAGCCCGAGGCAAGTCGAAGAATGAATACTTAAACAAGATCTCCCTGAAATAACATCGGAACTAGTTAGTAAAAAATAATATTGACGTACTAGCACATTAGCACATAACAGAATACTCGTGTTAGATGTCTCACTCAGGTGGAAGTTCTTTCCCGAAAATGTAAGCCGCTAACTTGCACTCCTGCAACGAGAGTCCCATATTGTTAAATGGCCTGAACACCATTTCATAAGTCTGCAAGACTTAGAGGGTTAGAATTATATAGGCTATAGATTGATGGCAGTTTAGGTAAGGTAATTTGATAACAGTGTCATTGTTACACAAAGCATGGCTACTACCTTTGGGATTCGGGGTTCAGTGGGATCAACATGGTTGTTGCGACGGCCACGCCCACGGCCTCGTGCGGCCTGCCTGATGACGGTCCTCTTTGGACGACTTTGGGTTACGGAATCCTGCATCAGCACCTGCATGTCTCGGGTCATTGAAGATGCTGGCCTGCCTAAACATGTCATCTCAATGCGCTCCAGTTTCGGCAGCTTAGCAGGTTTGCTCATAATACTTGTCGGATCTCTTTTTTAATTCTTTCACGGATTTATTATCGTATCAGAGTCACATATTCGTGACCACATCGTTGTCTGCAGTTTCATCTGCGGATCCTTCCCGCAACTCGGTCAGGACTCTGTCTTTCGTTATCTATTGTTGCATCACACGCGCCTCCACACGCTCACTGAAGATCATTGCTTTCCCTCTCACTGAAGCGTCATATCCCATTTAGAGGAAGCGGTGTGCATGGCCCGGCCGTGCCCGGCCGTGCCCCGAACAATGTAGAGTCTAATTTCGTGTGATTTCACCGGGTCTAGGACCGGGTAAGGGTCTCAGAAATAGACCCCGTCATTAATTCGGGTCGGATCAGTGCATCACTCCGGTCACCCAAAATCGGGCCGGTGGCCCGGTCATTGTACACGACTAATATTTTCTGTTATTAGTGATGGATGATGGTTATTCTTATGTGGAATTTAAGTATCGTAAACCTTAATATTTCGTGTTATTAGTTATTATAAGACTATAAGTTAATGTTTTATGTTTAAAATGCATAAGATTTTAGACTAATGCATAATATTGTATTATTTGTATTGTTTAAATATTTGGTGTTATTAGACAATATTAGTATTGATTACGGTTATGTTTTAATGGTTGGAGTCTTAAAAATTTGGATATTTTCACATGCTAGCTTATAAGATGGTATCAATGTAATTTAATGTTAACGCCCCGCTTTTTACCCGGTATAATTGTGACCCGAAAGTGTATAGGCTTCATTGGATCTAGGGTCGGGTTCTGGTCTCATCAATAGGCCAGGTGTATATTTTCGGGCCGGGTGTGGGTCACGTCAAACCCGGTTTCACTCGACACATTCACACCCCTAAAAGTAGAGATAGTTGACGAATAAAATAAAACATTTTATTAAAAATGACGATATTAAAACGAAAAAAATGTAACGGATGATTTTATATTAAAAATTACGTTTATGATGGCTTCGACTCTGACCTTCAATGCTAGGGATCAAAACAATACTTATCTCTTAAAAATATTTTGAATGGGATTAGATTTCCAAAATCAAATTATGTAATTCAAATTGCACCGCAAATAAATTCGCTTTTTAATTTGCATATGGATGCATGAGTGGTGTTGGACTCTCACACTGGGGAGAGAAGTGTTTTACGGGGGAGAGAAGTGTTTCACAATTTTGTGGTGTCAGTGAAACTACAACTCGGACCCTGCGAGTTCCCATTCACCACACGGACCGTCCGAGTTGCGTTTCACTGAACGCACGGTCCGATTTGATGCAGTCTGGACACGCATCGCGCAGCAGCTTCTCCCCAAACGGTGCCGTGAAACCAAACAAAGACCCATGCAACCCACTCTCATTATTCGGTTACAATCACTTTCAGATTTCACTTTCGACTTCACTTCCACCTTCTTCTTCTTCCTTTCTCCGTTTAAATTTTTTTATATTTCGTAATTATAATTATTATTGTTAGGTGGCCAATTATTATTGTTGTGGTTAGAAAGGAATTATTATCATTTTTATCAGATATAGTTTTTTTTTATTTTTTAATATTTTATAATTAAAATTATTATTGTTAGGATGTTTATTATTGTTGTTGTTATTGTTAGAAGATGAATAGAAATGTGTATTATTTTTGTACTCTATCATTCAAAATAATACATTTTCAAAAGTACTATATCATTTATTTTTCTTACTCTACTAAATAATAACAGAAACCATACTAATAAATTTTTGGGTTACATACCATGAAGGAAAAAAATACAAATGCAGAGAACCAGAGAAAGAAGACGAGCAAGCTTGAAGAAGAATACGGAATCTAATATTTTTCAATAAACCTAAATCGGACATACCGTTTACCATTGGCAGATTCAAATTAATATTTAAAAAAGGGAACTCGGACCCTACGATTTCATTTTTAGCTTGATAAAAAATATATATATACAAAACGCATGGTCCGTTTTGCATTGTTAAAATTCAAATTCCAGCCATCAACAAGTCGTACCCTCCGACTTATTTGTTTATTTTTGCTTAACAAAGAACTCGGACCCTCCGAGTTCTTTCACCTAAAAATGACATAAAGCTGTCCCACCTTCTCGTCTATCTCTCCCTATTTCCATATCCTGGGAAAGTACACTAATGGGTTCCATAACTAAAAAATTGAGCCCCAAATGCACGAGCTGCTCTACTAGTTAAAATTTATGACTAAAAAAATCAAAACGTACATCATTGTTAAATACTTAACGTGCAACACCAAAAGAAACAACAATAACAAATTAGTTTTAGACACTAGTTACGCAGATTTCTAATTATTAAACCCAAACTTATACAAATTACATTAAGGCTGGGATTGGTAAAGGTGATTGTAAGTACCTCATTTTGTGTTTGATAAACTAAAAAGTATAATTACATCTTTTAAAAGTTAGGGGCACCTTTAAAAACACCTAAGTGAGAACTTTTTAAAGCCGACTTGTGTCTATCAAATTTTATTTATTTTCCCGCACATATTTTCTTCTATTATATTGCCATTGAAATTCTTATATAATTTTCACAAATTCTAACACAGTCTTCATATAATTTTTATTTTTCAACCTAATCTTCACAAATTTTAACATAAATACATCTCTAACACATATTAGGTATGAACTTCTATCTATTTATATTATTTTTTTGTGTTGTTTTTGTATTTTTTCAGTAGATCCATTATATTTGTTTATATTTGTTTGTTTTTTATCTGTTATTTGAAATGTGAAGAGGTTGACTTGGTTTATGAAAACCAATCATAAAATTTGTCTTGCACGAACATTAGTCAAATTATAATAACAACATGTATATACATATGTAAATATAGATATAATTCATAAAAATAGTTTATTTGAGATATGTGTCCTATTTTTTGTGATCTCTGAGCCAATATATATAGGTGGGTAATAGACGTACCAGTACTAAACATTGGATTACATACAAATTTTATTATTGACTAATGATAACTCTATTTATATTAGTACAATCAAGTAAATATTTAAACCATTTGTCTCTGAGATTTGAATTAGGTAATTTAGTATCTTTAATGATGATGCTTAAGATAAAATAAATTTTTATAATATATAAAATTTTAAAGTTAAAAAATAAAAGAGTTTATTTATTATATTTATGTTTATTATGAATTTTTTATTTTAAAATATTATATAAAATTTTAAAAATTTTGAAAAAATAAATTATTCTTCATTATAAAAATATTTATTATAATTTTTTTAAGTTTTAAAAACTGTTTTATTAAATACAATTATGGTATTTGTGCTTATTAAAAGTTATTTTTAAATTAATTTTACCAAACACAAGTGCTGTAGCTTTTAAAAAATTGTCTTATAAAAGACTACTTTTCTACTTTCAAAAAGTAAAAATTTCACCAAACCAAGCCTAAGCCAACAACTAAGTATTGATTATTGATCACAAACCTACACAATTTTTATTCACATCAGCAACAAACCATAAGACAATCTCGAGATACAAAATTAACAATTATCATCAACAATCAACAAAATTATTTTAAAAAAATTAAGTCAGAAAAAGAATTAACAAAAGTAAAAAAAATTCACAACAATAATTAACTCACAAGTATAGATTGATAATAACTCACAACATTATTATAAATTACAGAAATTTAAAATCATCAAAATTAAGTTATTAACAAAAGATAAAAAAACGAACAAGCACTGCTTAAGGGGCCGTTCAGGTCAGAAACTGGTAGAATCAACAGAATCCATGCTCAAGTTTTGAACATAAACCAAATGAATAATACAAGTGTCAAGTAGAAAGAACTTACCTTCCTTGCTCCCGCCTTGGCGCATAATATAGAAAGAATTCCTGTGCCGCATCCAAGATCAAGTACAACCTGAATAATCCATGCAACCACTCTTAGTCACGAGATCAAAAGAACCAAAAGAATAAAAAAGAAATAATTTGTAAATGAGTTAACTTAATTAATTACCTTGTTCCTAATATTATCAGCATGATACTCGATCGCACTCTTATATGTATGGTTACGCACTTTATCCTTTAATATAAAAAAGAAATAAAGAAAGAAATAAATAATAAAGAAACGATATCAGCATTACAGTCCAATTGCATTAATTTTGAAAAAATAGAGATGGAAGTGGCAGCAAATACCCTATTTTTCTCTTCATAAAAGTCTGTTTCAGGGTACCGGCGCTGGAAGCATTGCCTAGGAATTTGAGGCTCGGCGTTCGGGTCTTGCTGCAGCATGGTTGGCGGTTATGGCCGATGAGTCTGGGTTAGAGAGAGAGAGATTTCGCGGGTTGGTGTTTTAGCCAAAAAAAAAAAAAGAGAAAATATGGAGATTCAATCGTTCTAGGCAAGCACAAGTCGGACGGAGCCGCCCGAGTTGCGGACCTTTCCGGAGTTCTCCTCCATCGCACACTTGGGCCGCCAAACGCCATCCGTATTATTAATCTCCGGTTACCTACCGTAACATTGGCGCCGTTGCCGGGGACCCGAGAGATCACTCAACGATGGCGGATAGATCCCACGAAGAGGGCCATGTGGAAACAGATTCTGAACAAGAGAATCTGGACATGGGTAATGACAACGAAGACGCAGCCCAACAACAAGATAACGACCAGCACCGAGAGGGTACCTCCGGAATGAAGAATCCGAAGGTAAACTCCTCAGATGGACGCGAGTCCGAAAAGGGCGGACCATCCCACGTAACTGAACTAATGGGATTGGTTCATAGCCGCCTGGAGCAATTGGAACAAGAGCGGGAGAGGCAAAAGGAAACCGAAAGGTACCTTAAAGAGGAGATGGAACGGAGAAAAGAGTTAGAAAGAAAACTCTTGCAGCTAGAATCCTCCCTCAAGAACTCCCGCGATGAAGGAGAAGATCAACTCCCGGGTGCCTTCGACAAGCTAGGGTTAGATGAAAAAGAGTTGAGAGCTTACCCTGACACCCTATATGGGTTAGGGGATACGCCAATAAAACCACTGGGATTTTTGCCCCTTCACACAACTTTCGGAAAAGGGGAAAAATCAAGGACTCTGAGCATAGACTTCATAGTCATCGACGAAGGGTCAGCTTACAATGCCTTAATTGGCAGAACTACCCTTAATCGACTCGGAGCAGTGGTATCAACTCCTCACCTCTGCATGAAATTTCCGACTCCAGGAGGAATAGCAACGGTGAGGGGGGATCAAAAATTGGCAAGGAAGTGCTATAACGAAAGCCTGAATCTGAGAGGGAAGGGCAAAGAAGTCCACACCATAGAATTAGGTGGTGCAAGGACCAGAGAAGAGCTGCGACCCCAACCGGGGGGAAAAACCGAGGAGATACAAATCGGTGAGGAGGAAGGAAAAAACACTTACATAGGAGCCAACCTAGGGGAAACCCTGAAACAAAGGTTGGGTGAACTCCTAAGAGCCAATTCCGACCTCTTCGCCTGGAAGGCCTCCGACATGCCCGGGATTGATCCCGAGCTCATGTCCCATAGGCTCTCGGTTTACCCAGGGTCCCGACCTGTACAGCAAAGAAGACGCAAGCTCGGCCCAGAGAGGGCCTCTATAGTGGAAGAGCAAGTACAGGCGCTCCTGGAAGCCGGCTTTATCAGAGAGGTCAAATACCCAACATGGCTAGCCAATGTAGTGCTAGTCAAAAAACAAAATGGTAAATGGAGAATGTGCGTCGACTATACCGACCTGAATAAGGCATGTCCCAAGGACCCTTATCCTCTACCGAGTATTGATACCCTGGTGGACTCCAGCTCAGGGTACCAATACCTATCATTCATGGACGCCTACTCGGGATATAACCAAATCCCAATGCATGAACCCGACCAGGAGAAAACATCGTTCATCACACCAAAAGCCAACTACTGCTACGTGGTCATGCCATTCGGTCTGAAGAATGCAGGAGCCACGTACCAGAGGCTGATGAACAAAGTGTTTTCCCCCCATCTAGGGAACTTAATGGAGGTATACGTCGACGACATGTTAGTAAAAACCAAGCAAGAAGTCGACCTCTTAACCGACCTCTCACAAGTCTTCGACACTATAAGGTTGCATGGGATGAGACTAAATCCCGCAAAATGCGCCTTCGCAGTAGAAGCAGGAAAATTTCTAGGGTTCATGCTGACACAAAGAGGGATCGAAGCCAATCCCGACAAGTGTAGAGCCATCCTAGAAATGAAAAGTCCGACTTGTTTGAGAGAGGTTCAACAACTCAATGGCCGACTTGCAGCCCTCTCCAGATTTTTGGCAGGATCGGCACTAAAATCCCTTCCATTATTCTCCCTATTAAGGAAGGGATGCC
>NC_029775.3:108735054-108739238 GCF_000817695.3 Arachis duranensis
GGATGGATGAATCCCTTAGTCGAATACCTGAAATTCGACATCCTCCCCAAAGAGGAGAAGGAAGCTAAAAAGATCCGGAGGGAGGCACAACATTATACATTGGTGAGAAATGTCCTTTACAGAAGAGGGATATCAACACCATTGCTAAAGTGCGTACCGACCTCAAGAACCACCGAGGTGTTGGAGGAAGTACACAGTGGGATCTGCGGAAACCATCTCGGAGCAAGGTCGCTGGCCAGAAAAGTGGTCCGAGCAGGATTCTATTGGCCGACCTTGCAGAAAGATGCCACAGACTTTGTGAAAAAATGTCAGCCATGCCAAATGCATGCAAATTTCCACGTGGCTCCACCAGAAGAGCTCATTAGTATAACTTCCCCCTGGCCTTTCGCAAAATGGGGAATGGATCTGCTAGGTCCTTTTCCCCAAGCACCAGGGCAAGTTAAGTACTTAATCGTGGGAATAGATTACTTCACAAAGTGGATAGAAGCAGAACCATTAGCCACCATCACCGCTCAAAGAAGTCGCAGGTTCCTCTATAAAAACATCATCACAAGGTATGGAATACCTTATTCCATAACCACAGATAATGGAACCCAATTCACCGACGCCTCCTCTAGAAGCCTGGTAGCCAGTATGAAAATCAAACATCAATTCACCTCGGTAGAATACCCACAAGCCAATGGGCAAGCCGAGGCGGCTAACAAAATCATACTGGCAGGTTTGAATAAGAGACTACAAGAAGCAAAGGGGGTTTGGGCTGAAGAGCTCCCTCAAGTACTGTGGGCCTATAGGACAACCCCTCAATCCGCCACAGGAGAAACACCCTTCCGACTAGTATACGGCGTAGAAGCCATGATTCCTATAGAAATCAGTGAGCAAAGCCCAAGGGTAATTCTCCATGATGAAGTCGGAAATGTACAGGGGCACAAAGAGGAGATCGACTTGCTCCCCGAAGTCTGAGAGAACGCCCAGATAAGAGAAGCGGCATTAAAGCAAAGGATGACTACCAGATACAACAAGAAAGTCATTCGAAGAACATTCGCCGAAGATGACTTGGTCCTAATCAGAAACGACATTGGGGTCAACAAATCAGGAGATGAAAAGCTCGCCGCAAATTGGAAAGGGCCATACAAAATCAAGGAAGTGTTAGGGAAAGGTTATTATAAAGTAACCGACCTGGATGGCACTGAGTTACCAAGGTCGTGGCATGCTTGTAATATGAAAAGGTACTACAGTTAAAAAGCGAACTCTACTCCCTGATGTACTCTTTTCCCAGCTTCATGATTTTTTCCCAAAAAAGGGTTTTTTCTGGAGAGGGGTTTTTAACGAGGCATCACAGTAGAGGCTAAGGGAAAATACGCTGTCAAGACCCTTAGTAGCAAAAAGGTACCTTCCCGATTAATAAAGATCTTTTTTCATTACTATGTTTCTCTTAAATATCCTCCTCTATTTTTTATAAGTCTTTCTACGAAACGCGCCGACTTAAGCTCGACAAAGCGTGAAAATCCCATGAACCGACCTAACATGGTCGTCAGGATAAAACGACGAGGTACAAGTCGGCGTAAAGAGGTTATATGAGTTGATCGTATTAAACTCGGAAACCATCCGACTCTCAAGTCGAAAGGGAAATCCGAGTAACGCAAACTCGAAAGAACTCCGAGTAAGAGAAAACCGAGTTCCGAGTAGATGAAAAGCGCATCACAAAAATAACCTAAGTCATAAAACTCACTAAAGCAAAGTTGAGTTCAAAGGATAACAAAAGAGATGTGAAAACCTGAAAAGTTTAAAAGTTTGCATACAAACCTTTGCACGAAAAAGGCTCGAGAAAACAATGCAAGCTAACAAAAAGTTTTTTCGAAAAGATCAAACATATTTCAAAGCAGAAAAGCATGTACACGCGCAAAGTAACTTAAACCCTTATCCAAAAAAGGGTGCACCTACTTTGATTAGAAAACCATTATCCAAAAAAGGGGCATTTATTTTGTTTAAAACCCTTATCCAAAAAAGGGCAACAAACAGAATATTTTGTTTACGGCCTTAAAAGGCCAGAAGCAAATTGTTCACAACCACCAGCAAATAAATAGAAGTTTAAAAAAGGGGGGACCCACAGGCCGGGCCCCCATATAGCCACAAAAATAAAAAAGTCATTTCTTGGACGGAGTAGAGGAATCACCACCACCAGGAGGAACACCACCAGGACCGGGAGGAGGAGCCAAAGAGGAAGTCGGAGCAAGGGTCGAAGAACTCGGAGCATCTTTAGAATGAGGAGGAGACTCTATAATCCTCTGCCCCCGAGTCTTTAGGTCTGACTCGGAAAGGACCTCGGGAGCAGGAGGATCAACAATGGCACCATTAATCACCACTTTGTCAGGATGTAGTGGAGAAAGATCCAAGTCGGGGGCTATAACCCTGACCTGCTCTAGGAAAATTCTCCAAGACTCCTCGGCGCCATCGGCGATAGAGTCCTCCAAGTCAGCGTAAGCATTCCGAGAGTTCACCAAATCCTTCTTCACCTCCACCGTATCTTTAAATAGGCTTTGGTAACTCTCCTGGGCTGCCTTCCTTAGATTTACCTCCATGGTACATTGGGCTTGCAGCTGGCTCTCCTTCTCCCGGAGGACGTCTCTCTCCTTCCTCAACTTATCCCTCTCCTCCTTCAACTCCTCTTGATGCTTTTCAAACAAAAGAAGCCTCTCCTCCAGCTCCGCAACCTTTGAGGTAGTCCCCAAGGAGCTGAGGGGAGTCTTCTTGAAGATATCCAAAAGTTTGCCACAAACTCCCGCCGCCCTAAAGCTCTCCTCGGCCAGAGCGGTAAGGTGGTTCCGAACAGAAGCATCATCCATACTTATAAGAGGATAGATGTTCTTTCGGACGAATGCAAGAGCATCCGCCTTAACACCACCTTCCCAAGAAGGGCCAGACTCTGAAGTCTTGCGCTTCTTCTTCTCCGGCTCGGAGAGCAATTGGGCAGAAGGGAGTGGTCGAGCCAAACTTGAGGAGGAGATGATAATAGGTTGAGAGGGAGTACCAACATTCCTAGGAGGAGGAGGAGGAGGAGGAGGAGAGACGACCGCCTTGCCACCCCCGGACCTAGTCCGGGACTTTGCCTTAGCTTCCTGGACCCTTTGGTAAGCCTCCTGAGCATTCTTTTTGCCATATCTACAAAAGAAACAACCAAGTCACAAGTCGGTAAAATACAAGTCGGCAAAACACAAGTCGGTAAAATACAAGTCGGTGAAATACAACTCGGAAATAGGAAATGCATACGCTACCTATGCAAGATTGAACAAAAGTCGACGTCCCCTGAAGGATTTTTCTCGTATCTAAGTATGGGGCCCTCCCCCATGCTTCTCGGAAAAACCCCACAATGGCCGCATCCACCTCGTCTAGGTCATCTAAACCAACCTTTTCACAAGGGGTGGCCGGCAGCCAGTAAAGGGGAAAGCGGGGGGAGGAATGCTCGTCCAGAAAAAAGGGGTGGTGACCCTCTACCGCTTGAACCTTGAAGAAGAAGTTTTTGAAGTCGTGGAAGGATTCGTCAAAAAGGGTGAAAATCCTCCGACCTTGAATGGCTCGGAAGGATACCCATTGTTGTTTGTTATTTAGCCCACTAAAGGGCTTAGTCATATGGAAAAGAAAAAGAAAATCAAAAAATACGGCCACTAAAGAAGAGAGATTCGAAACTGGAATCTACAGGTCAACCTATCTACTCGCAAAACAAAACATGCAAACATAAAGCATGACATGGAAAAAGCAAAACTAACCTTTATCCGAAAATGGAGGTTGGAGAAGAACAGAAGTCTTCGAACGCAAGAATGCAATACGAACAAGATAAGGAAAAAGTTTGAAAGATTGCAGAAACGGAAAATGGAAAGAGAGGGAAAGTATTTATAAAAAAGGCTAAGGGGCATAATAGTAAAAAGCGAGGCAGTCATTAATGAGACTGCACCGTTACCAAAGCCCTCAATCCCTAAATGATCCCTCAACGGACACGACGTTCGAATTGACGTAACTGTCAGAAACCAAAAGTCGCGAAAATCACGTCGGTTCCCAAGATCCGTGTTCTTTCAAACAAGTCGACTACGCACCCGAATTGAATACTTGAACCCAAACTTTAAAGAAAATTTGGGCTCAAGTAGGGGCACTATTCATACCCTGGCCCAATACAAAGGCCCAGGTCCAAT
>NC_029775.3:108739828-108741274 GCF_000817695.3 Arachis duranensis
ATTGACTAAACGTATTTATTTACGTAAAATTTTTTTATGGACTAACCGAACTTGTTTACATTTTAATATGATTTAAACTGTATTACTATTTTCTCATTTTTTTATCAATTTCATTTCAGTTATATAATTAGAATTTTAAATTATAAAATTTGAATTACTTTGTAATTTAAAATTTAAATAGACATAATTTAAATTAATGATTTATAAAAAAATGTATGAAAATACAATAAAAAAATTTAGACTCTAAAAAATATCATGATTTTTATTATGAGAATTAAATCTTTTTTATATTTTATAATAGAAATAAAAAATGTTATTAATATTGAGCTGCTCTATTATACACATAATTTTTTTCTTTTAATAATTTTTAATTATAATTTTGGTTAAAATAATTATATAATAAACAATTAACTACAATTTCTCAATTTAAATTAGTCAACTTATATTTTAAATAAAATACGGTAAAAAATCTAACATTATAACTATATTAATTAGTTTTTTAATTGATTATTTGTATAAAAAAAATCGATTTTTTTTTAAATTGATAACACGTATTGTTCATTCAAAAACAACTTCCTATAAATTCGTTTCATGGTGACTTCTCACCAAATCAGTTACTAAGCCTTCGTTAACAGTTTTCCCAGCCAAGACATTAGAATTCATGACTACTTTCTACCACTACATCCATAATCATTGGTCCACTTAATCCATTTATAAAGCCCAATACATTATCTGCTATTCAATACATCACTCATGCCAATTGAAATGGGCCACAAACTACAAAACTCGTACTAAATTAACCAGCCCACTACCATTCGGCTCGGCTCACCGTCCACTATGGCTTCTGAGGATACTCCCACTCCCCCAGCAGTCTTCAATAATATAGGACAAATCCGACACTCTCTGCCCATATGTTTAGCAGATCTTCTACACCGGTTCCTATCCCATCCTGCACTTTCTTTTCATGTTTTCCACAAAAAGAAGCGCCCCTTCAATCAATGCCAGTCGAGTATTTTAAATTAAATCTGTACCGCTATAACACTTGCAACACTGCTGTTCCGTAAAAATACATTGCCACACCTGAACACCTTCCTAAAGTGTTTTATAGAGACAGATGGAAGTGGCATGCATAATAGTAGTATTCTGATCGATGCGGCTGCTGTGTGCTTTAATTTTTATTTGTTTTAATTTGGGAATGGGGATTGGGGAGAGTTGTGGAATCAGAAATAGAAAAGCATGGGAAAACAACTTTGCATGAAAATAGAAAGCACCTATAACCCTAATAAACAACCCCAAATAGTAAAAACTTAATTGATTGGAATTTTTTTGGACCTATAAATTATTCTTTGGCTAAAGGTAGCACATTTTCTATTATAATTAATGTATGAAAAAATTTTATTCTTTGTATTTATGTTTAAAATATATTTTTTTAAAAATTTACCATGA
>NC_029775.3:108741314-108743648 GCF_000817695.3 Arachis duranensis
AATAATAATATGGTTTTGAGTAGTAGTTAAAAATTAATGACATATTATTAAATATAATAAAAAATAATTCTCTAATTATTGAGGTAAATTTAATAGATAAAAATAAAAAATATATCAAGACGTTAATATATTGTATAAAAAATTATGACCTTTTTTATTTTTAATATTAGATTAACAATGGTATTTTTTTAAATTGTGACCAACTGTGGTATTTTTCTAAAATGTGGGATGATTTAATATACGGAGTACAAATCGGACCATCCGATTTTTAAAAGGTACTCTGTCCGATTTTTAGGTACACAAATCGGACCGTCCGATTTTTGTACTCGGACTGTCCGATTTGTTTTGGAAAAATTAAAAAAAATTGAAGTATACAAATCGGACCATCCGATTTGTAGAGGTACAGAAATCGGACCGTCCAATTTGTGAGAGGTACATAAATCGGACCGTCTGATTTGTGTTTTAAAAAAATTAAAAAATTTGAGGTACAGAAATCAGACCTTCCGATTTGTGTACTTTCACAAATTTATAAAACACCAAAAATTATAATGTTAAAGTATATCACCATTTCTACTTCCATAACAAAAAAAATTAGCCAAATTGTGAACCATATTTCTTAAATGCATTACAAAACTTTATCTTGTTAGAATTATCTTCTAAATATGTGACCTCAAACATTACCCAATTCATGATACAATAATTTGATTCTTTGATATAAAAGAAATTATGTATGATTGTAATATAATTTATTGGAAAACTTTTAGGTATGGCAGTTACTTTATTGGAAGTCTAAAATTTTAATCATGTGGTCCATTGAGATGTAAATTAAAATAATATAAATGGCTGTGGTTTGTTTAAGAATACACTTGCGGCTAAATTCCGACCCCCTTTCTTTCCATTCTACATTACTCACTTCCTCAAACACGAACACCATTAAGTGGCGGCCAATTGAGAATCCATGCACTAGTGTTTTTTTATGGGAGATAAGGTCAAAGATTATATAGTAAGATATTCTTATTTTATTTGATTCTCACCCATATATATATATATAACTACTATTTGTAGTTGAAAAATATATATGTCATTGTGTAAAATATTTTAATTTTTAAGTGACTATGTAGTAATAATGTCAATTATTGTCAAATATTTTAATTTTTTTTTACTTATTCTTTGAATAATTTATCTTTTTTATTATGTTCAACAATAGGAGAGAGGAGAGACACAATTTTTAAAAATTATTTCAAAATATTATACATTTCTTTCAATAAAAAAATAACAGAACAACAAAACAAAAAATTTAAAAAAAAAAAGAAAAAAATGAGAAAAATAATGATGATAGTTATTGATACAGATAGTAGATTGGGTGTGGTGAGGAAGCTAAGAGTGAGGTGAAAGGGAGATAACATTTCTATAACTTTTTATTTATTTATTCTTGATATGTATAGTAAATTTCTTTTGAAATGTCAATTTTATCTATAAGAGTGAATTATTGAACTAAATAACAATGGATGCATATAATTGTAAAATAAATAAAATTTAGATATCACGAAAATAATTATAAAAACAAACAATCAGGTATAAATGTTGTACATGACCTGTCAACAAGCAATTGGATATAAATGGTATCTCAAAATTTTTTATTATACTACTTTAAAAAGTTTAATTACCCAATTATTATATATTTAATTATTTTGATGGTTAATTATTTAATAAAAAAAAATGTGAATCAATATATAAATATATACAAATAAATTATGATTAATTTAAAAATTATATTTTTTATATACGTAATATTTTTATATACATAAATATATGTAAGTCTAAGTTTTAAAAAGAATTTTCTAAGCAAAGATTTGTAAAAAATTTTTCAAATAATTTAAATTACATTTTATTAGTCAAAGCATTGAAAACAAAGATTAATTTTGGTATGAATATATATGCATAACGTCTTTGCATAATCAAAGGAAGAAAATTACGTTTTTACTAATAAGTAATTGTTTTTAAGTATTTGTATTTGATTTATATTGTTGAGATAAAGTTTTAAACACAAAAAAATCATTATGGATTATTTTATTATTTTTGTTATGTATTATTATAAACACATAATAATTCAAAAAAACTTAATGCCTTGGGATGTTTTATATGAATATCAATGTATATACTCGAGCAATGCATGAAAAATGTTTTTATATTTATGTTTAAAATATATATTCTTTTAAATTATCATGAACATATTTTATTTATATAAAATAATTTTATAGTTTTTGTCATCTTTTATTATTATTATTATTATTATTATTATTATTATTATTATTATTATTATTATTATCTATG
>NC_029775.3:108743697-108760937 GCF_000817695.3 Arachis duranensis
AAGAATATATATTTTAAACATAAATATAAAAATAAATATTTTTCATGCATTACTGAATATATACCCTGATATTCATATAAAACATCCCAAGGCATCAAGTTTTTTTGAATTACTGTGTTTATAATAATACATAACAAAAATAATAAAATAATCTATGATGATTTTTTTGTGTTTAAAATTTTATCTCAACAATATAGATCAAATACAAATACTTAAAAACAATTTAATTATTAGTAAAAACTTAATTGTCTTCCTTTAATTATGCAAAGACGTTATGCATATATATTCATACCAAAATTAATCTTTGTTTTTCGATGCTTTGACTAATGAAAATGTAATCTAAATTATTTGAAAAAAATTTTACAAATCTTTGCTTAGAAAATTCTTCTTAAAAATTAGATTTACATATATTTATGTATATAAAAATATTACATATATAAAAAAATATAATTTTTAAATTAATCATAATTTATTTGTATATATTTATATATTGGTTCACATATTTTTTTTATTAAATAATTAACCATCAAAATAATTAAATATATAATAGTTGGGTAATTAAACCTTTTAAAGTAGTATAATAAAAAATTTTGAGAAACCATTTATACCCAATTGCTTGTTGACAGGTCATGTAGAACATTTATACCTGATTGCTTGTTTTTATAACTATCTTCGTGATATCTAAATTTTATTTATTTTACAATTATATACCTCAATTGTTAATTTAGTTCAATAATTCACTCTTATGGATAAAATTAACAATTCAAAAGTAATTTACTACACAGATCAAGAATAAATAAAAAAGTCAACGAGTTATAACTCAAATGACATAATCTTCCATACTCAATTTAGAGGTTGCAGATTTAAGCCTTCTATCTTTAGTAAATAAATAAATAAATAAATAAAAGGTTATAGAAATGTTATCTCCCTTTCACCTCACTCTTAGCTTCCCCACCAACCCCAATTTATCTGTTTTAATAACTATCATCATTATTATTCTATTTTTTATTTTTCTCTTATTTTCTTTTTTTTTTCAAATTTTTTGTTTTGTTTTGTTGTTCTGTTATTTTTTTTATTTTTTTATTGAAAAAATGTATAATATTTTAAAATAATTTTTAAAAATTGGGTCTCTTCTCTCTTCTATTGTTGAACATAATAAAAAAGATAAATTATTCAAAGAATAAGCCAAAAAAAAATTAAAATGTTTGACAATAATCTACATTATTACTACCTAGTCACTTAAAATTTAAAATGTTTCAGACAATGGCATATATATTTTTTCACCACTAATAGTAGCTATATATATATATATATGGGTGAGAGTCAAATAAGATAAGAATGTCTTACTATATAATCTTTGACCTTATCTCCCATCAAGAAAAACACTAGTGCATGGATTCTCAATTGGCCGCCACTTAATGGTGATCGTGTTTGAGGGAGTGAGTAATGCAGAATGGAAAGAAAGGAGGTCGGGGTTTAGCTGCAAGTGTATGTTTAGTAATGGTGTATGTTTAGTAATGGAGATGAAGTAAAGAAACGGGAAAGAGCTCCGGTCCGGCGATTACTACAAGAAGCAAATCGAGCGAGGAAAAATCCAATTTTATTGCCCAACGAAAAAACGGTATGGTTGGGCCTGAAGAAGGACAGTCAGAAGAGGAGAAATCAGCCTGAGTTCAATTAGTCCCAGCGCTATAAGTACAAGTAGCTAGAAGAGTGTACGAAATAGTTGACGAAGGAGATAATAAAATTGTGAAAGAATAAGAAAAGCAAAGAAATAATTTTTATTGATTATTGATTGATTGAATTGAACATGTATTGTAAACTATGAGGGTAAAACTAAATATATATAGAACATTGTCCTATAAAAGATAAAAGTAAAGAGAAGATAAGAAGAGAAGATAACATAAAGATAAGATAAGATAAACTAATATAGAAGAGTAGTTTAATAGGAGAGGTTGTCAAGGAGGAGCAGTCCCAGCACGACAAGCTCAATAAAGGAGAGTAAATGGTAGAGTGCAGTATTTCTATACCCTCCCCTCCCTTCATATAAAATTTGGAGTCAAGTAAAGAAACGGAGAGTTGAATTTGGGGAGTTGTTATATTATTGAATTTGGGGAGTTGTTATTATTACCATTGATAAATATCTCGTGAAAAATTTCATCAACAATGGCCCGTCTCCATCATAATTCTCTATTTCCAACACTAAAACAATGGCATGGTGTGATTTTGCATGTGTTGAACTTTAGTTAAGTTTGGCTTAATCTATTGAGTCACCATATCTTTTTATTTTTAACCATGATTTATACGCGTTCTGGCTATATTTGAATAAATTACTTAAAGAGAAATCTAAAAATTGTTTTATTTAAGGGGAAACTTTGTAAATAAAATACTAAATTTATATAAGGGCAAAACACGCATATCAACTAAGTTGAGTTAGATTTTACAAAATTCTGCTAAAGAGAAAAATGTGACAAAAATTTATCAAAAACATGTTTTTATGTAATTCGAATTAAACCCATTTGAATTATGCCAATAAACAGTATTCGAATTTTATGTGTACATGGTAATTCGAATTAGTGTAATTCGAATTAGTCATCGTTCAAATCATCATAGTAATTTGAATCACCCTCATTCGAATTATACACAGTTGCCCATACTAGTTCAAATTGGCATGTTTCAAACTGCACCGTTTTAACTCTCATAGTAATTCGAAGCATGCTGATTCGAATTACTTCCAAAAGAAGTATAGAAAAAAAATTGTATTTTATAAAGTTTAAAAATTTTTATTATGTGATAGGTTAGTAATGATTACATTACAAATTTTTATAGTATTCATCGTAACAATGTTTAATTTAATAATTGCTATTAAAATTTTAGTTGTATTCTTTACAAAATAAATAATTATAATATATACATATAAAATGAATTGACCGATTTAAAAATAAGACAATCTAATAATATTAAAAGTCATTTAATTTAAAAACGTAATTTAAAAAATAAATCCTTTATATACTTACATAATTATGAATTTATAATATGTTAAATACTTTTCAAAAAATTATTCTAATGCTTGACTTCTAAACATCGAATTATTTATTTAAATAGTTTAATTTTTATCTAACCTAATATAATAAAGTATGTTTAAACCTTATTATTATTATTATTATTATTATTATTGTTGTTGTTGTTGTTGTTGTTGTAAATAATTTTATAAAATGTGAAAAATTTTTTAGAAGATTTTGAGAATACTATAAAAATTTGTAAGTCAATTTATGTAAATCTTAAACATTATTACAACTAGTACTATGAAAATTTATAATGTACTCATTACTAACCTATCATATAATAAAAAATTTTAAACTTTATGTTACGTAGGGTAACCGGAGATAATGAGCTTGACTCGTTAGGTTGGCCCAATCGTTTGTGGAGAGAAACCTTCGAAGAGAATCGCGCTCCTAGGCTTTCGTCCGACTTGTGAGTACGAGTGAATGGGGGTGGTACCTGCAAAGACACTCTGATGCCTAAGTCAGCAAGGGTGTAAGCAGGTCTAGAGAGTATTGGGCTTAGAGATACATGATGGATGTTAGTGTATTTATAGTGGTAGACCAATAACCACTGTTGGAGTAGTTCCACTTTTCAGGGTGTATAACCGTCCCTTTATCTTAGGGAGGTTACGATATCGCTTCTGGAAGTGGGTAGAGAGATTTTAGGGGCAGTTACTCATTTGAATGAGTGTTTATCTGCCAGCCAATCTTCGTCCCTGACTTCTTTGGGATAAGTCGTGGTGAGAACCGACTTCGTCAGGAGTAGGTCGGTATAGGGCGAGGCTCAATCCTTTGAATTGGGCCTTTTGTTGGGTCCTGGACCTTATCATTGGGTCAGGGTATGAACAGTGCCCCTACTCGAGCCCAATTTCTTTTAAGACTTGGGTTCGAGTATTTTACTCGGGGTCGTAGCCGACCTGGGAGGGAACCGACGTGATCCTTGGGAACCGACGTGACTTTTCGTGGCTTTTGATTTTCACAGTTACGTCTAATCAAACGTCGCGTCCGTTAGAGGTTCACGTAGGGATTGATTACCTTGGTAACGGTGCACTCATTAATGACCACTTCTATTTTTACCATTATGCCCCTAACGTGTTTATAAATACTTTCCCTCTCTTTCGTTGTTTCGTTTCTGCGATTTTTTGCTTCTCATCTGTTCGTGGGGAATTCTTGTTTGAAGGCTTTCATCTTCCTCTACCTTTTTCCAGGCAAAGGTTGGTTCTTTCTCCCCTTCTCTTTTACTAGGTGCTTCTGTTTGCATGCTTTTACTTTCTTAGAGAGAGGAGTTTACTCTGTAGGCTTCTGTTTGATTCCATGTCCCCTTAGAGACCCTGTTCTTGATCTTTTTCTTTTTTCCTTTGTAGGTTTCGCTAATCCTTTTTAGGAAAAGAAAAATGTCTTCCATAGAAATTCTTGCTCAGTGGGTCGATGTTACTGTTTTAGGAGAGGAACCTTTAGTTGATGCCGAATTTATTACCAACTTTCGCACTCACCACAGAATTTGTATTTCTGAGGAGGATGAGCCGAAGTACGAATTAGTGGTCTCGGGTCCAGAAGACCGGGTTTGCTTCGGGAAGGCTACTGATATGAGAGCATGGTTACCCGTTTGGGTATTTTTCTTCCATTTTCTGACTTCGAAATTATTGTCTTATGTTACTGCCGAGTTGCTCCTACCCAACTTCACCCTAATTCCTGGGGTTTTCTGAAAATCTACCAGTTTATTAGTCACGCTTTAGACTTTTCGACTTCCTTGAGGATTTTCTTTTATCTCTTCCACATGACCAAGCCCTTCAGTGGGCTAAACAACAAGCAACAATGGGTGTCTTTCCGAGCTATACAAGGTCGGAGAGTTTTTACCCTTTTTGACGAATCCTTCCATGACTTCAAAAATTATTTTTTCAAAATTCAAGACGTAGAGGGTCACCACCCCTTTTTCTTAGACGAGAGTTCTTCCCCTTGTTTTCCTCTGTACTGGCTAGAGGCTTCCCCATGTGAGAAATATGGTTTGGATGACCTGGATGAGGTAGAGGCAGCCATTGTAGGGTTCCTCCGAGAAGTGTGGGGGAAGGCCCATATCTGGATACTAAGAAGTTTCTCCAGGGGGCTCTGACCTTTGTCCAGACACAATTAGGTAGCCTTTACTTTGTTTATGTTTTCCGACTTTGTTTCTTCTGACTTGTTCTTTTGACTATTAATTTGTTTTGAATAGAGATGGCAAAGAAGAATTCCAGTGAATCTTACCAGAGAGTCCAGGAGGCCAAGGCGAGGTCCCGTGCCAGGGCTGGCGGCACCAGGGCTTGCTCTCGGACTTCGGGGAGCAAATCAAGTTCCTCTTTGTGCCCCTGTATGTTCCCGATTTCATCATGGAGGATCACCCTTGGGCTTTGTTCACTGATTTCCACTGGTATCATAGCTTCTACACCATAGACAAGTCAAAAGGGCGTTTCTCCAGTAGCAGATTGTGGTGTCGTCCGGTAAGCCCACAACACTTGGGGGAGCTCCTCTGTCTAGGCTCCTTTTGCATCTTGTAGTCTTTTCTTTAGCCCTGCCAATATGACTTTGTTGGCTGCCTCGACTTGTCCATTTGCTTGGGGATGTTCCACCGAGGTGAACTGGTGTTTGATCTTTATACTGGCCACTAGGTTTCTAAAGGTGGAGTCGGTGAACTGCGTTTCGTTATCTGTAGTAATGGAATAAGGTATTCCATACCTTGTGATGATATTTTTGTAGAGGAACCTCCGACTTCTTTGGGCTATGATGGTGGCTAATGGTTCTGCTTCTATCCACTTTGTGAACTAATCTATTCCCACGATTAAGTATTTGACTTGTCCTGGCGCCTGGGAAAAAGGACCTAACAAATCCATTCCCCACTTTGCGAAGGGCCATGGAGAAGTTATACTAATGAGGTCCTCGGGGGGAGCCACGTGGAAATTTGCGTGCGTTTGGCATGGTTGGCATTTTTTCACAAATTCTGTGGCATCTTTCTGCAAGGTCGGCCAGTAGAATCCAGCTCGGATTACTTTCCTAGCTAGCGACCTGGCTCCGAGATGGTTTCCGCAGATCCCATTATGAACCTTCTCTAGTACTTCAGTGGTCCTTGAGGTCGGTACGCACTTCAAAAATGGCGTTGATATTCCTCTTTTATAAAGGATATTTTTCACCAGAGTGTAATGTTGTGCTTCCCTCCGGATTTTCTTAATCTCTTTTTCCTCTTTGGGGAGGATGTCGAATTTTAGGTATTCGACCAAGGGATTCATCCATCCGAGGTTTAGCCCAGTTACCTCAAGGACATCTCGTTTGTCCTCTACTTTAACCACAAAGGGTTCTTGGAGAGTTTCCTGGATCAAGCTTCTATTATTTCCTCCTGGCGTGGTACTTGCTAACTTGGAGAGGGCGTCTGCTCTACTATTGAGATCTCGGGTTATGTGCTTAACCTCGGTTTCCGCAAAGTGCCCGAGGTACTCCAGAGTTCTTTCCAAGTATCTTTTCATGTTCGGGTCTTTAGCTTGGTACTCTCCATTTATCTGGGAGGTCACCACTTGAGAGTCACTGTATATCATCACTTTTGTTGCACCGACTTCTTCTGCCAGCTTCAATCCTGCAATCAGGGCTTCATATTCTGCCTGATTATTTGAAGCTGGGAATTCAAATTTGAGGGATACCTCTATTTGGGTTCCCCTTTCGTCAGCCAGTATTATGCCTGCACCGCTTCCTGTCTTGTTTGATGATCCATCTACGTAAAGTTCCCATGTAGTTGGCTTTTCCTCTTGATCTCCCGTGTATTTTGCTACGAAGTCGGTGAGGCATTGAGCTTTGATTGTTGTCCGAGTTTCATACTTCAAGTCAAACTCGGAGAGCTCTATTGCCCATTGAACCATTCTCCCTACAACATCCGTCTTTTGGAGGATTTGCTTCATGGGTTGGTTCGTTTGGACTCATATCGTATGAGCTTGAAAGTAAGGCCATAGCCTCAGTGAGGCTATTACTAAGGAGTAAGCAAATTTCTCCAGTTTGTGGTACCTTAGTTCGGGGCCTTGTAGAACTTTGCTGATGAAGTATACTGGATGTTGTCCGACCTCATTCTCCCTTATCAGGGCTGATGCGACAGCTTTGTCTACTACGGACAGATATATGACGAGATCTTCCCCAACTAGAGGTCGGGTTAGGATTGGAGGTTGGCTCAAGAACCTTTTGAACTCCTGGAATGCTCCTTCGCATTCTGGAGTCCATTCAAAGTGGTATCCCTTTCTTAATAAAGAGAACAGTGGAAGGGATTTTAATGCTGATCCTGCCAAGAACCTGGAGAGGGCTGTAAGTCGGTCATTTAGTTGTTGAACCTCCTTTAAGTAAGTCGGGCTCTTCATTTCCAGTATAGCTTGACACTTATCGGGATTGGCTTCAATCCCTCTTTGCGTCAGCATAAATCCTAGGAATTTTCTGGCCTCCACTGCGAAGGTACACTTTGCGGGATTTAGCCTCATCCCGTGCAACCTTATGGTGTCGAAGACTTGCGAGAGGCCTGTCAAGAGATCAGCTTCTTCCTTAGTTTTTACTAGCATGTCGTCTACGTAGACTTCCATTAAGCTCCCGAGGTGGGGGGCGAACACCTTGTTCATCAGCCTTTAGTATGTGGCCCCTGCATTTTTTAATCCAAATGGCATGACCACATAGCAGAAATTTGCTCAGGGCGTGATGAACGATGTTTTCTCTTGGTCTGGCTCATACATAGGGATTTGATTATATCCCGAGTAGGCATCCATGAATGACAAGTATTGATACCCCGAGCTAGAGTCTACTAGAGTATCAATACTTGGGAGTGGATAAGGGTCCTTGGGACACGCCTTATTGAAGTCGGTGTAGTCGACACACATCCTACATTGGCCGTTTTGCTTCTTGACTAGCACTACATTTGCTAGCCATGTTGGATATTTAACTTCTCTGATGAAGCCGGCTTCTAGGAGTGCCTGTACTTGCTCCTCCACCACTAGGGCTCGTTCTGGGCCGAGCTTGCGCCTTCGCTGTTGTACAGGTCGGGATCCTGGATACACCGAGAGCTTGTGGGACATAAGCTCGGGATCTATCCCAGGCATGTCGGAGGCTTTTCAGGCAAAGAGGTCAGAATTGTCTTTTAGAAGCTTAGTCAACCCTTGCTTCAGGGTTTCCCCTAGGTTGGCTCCTATGTTGGTATTTTTTCCCTCCTCTTTGCCGACCTGTATTTCCTCGGTTTTTCCTCCTGGCTATGGTCGCAACTCTTCTTTGGCCCTTGCACCGCCGAGCTCTATGGTGTGAACCTCTTTGCCTTTTCCCCTCAGGTTCAAGCTTTCATTGTAACACTTTCTTGCCAATTTCTGGTTTTCCCGCATCGTTGCTACCCCCGCTGTTGTCGTGAATTTCATGCAGAGATGGGGGGTGGATACCACCGCTCCGAGTCGATTTAGGGTAGCTCTTCCGATTAGGGCATTATATGCTGACCCTACGTCGATGACTATGAAGTCTATACTTAGAGTTTTGGATTTTTCCCCTTTTCCAAAGGTAGTATGAAGGGGTAAGAATCCCAGTGGCTTTATTGGCGTGTCGCCTAGCCCGTATAAGGTGTCGGGGTAGGCTCTTAGCTCTCTCTCATCCAACCCTAGCTTGTCAAATGCGGGTTTGAAAAGGATGTCCGCCGAGCTTCCTTGATCTACTAGAGTTCTGTGGAGATGGGCATTGGCTAGGATCATGGTTATCACCACTGGATCGTCGTGTCCAGGGATTACTCCTTGCCCATCCTCCTTTGTAAATGAGATGGTAGGAAGGTCGGGCGATTCGCTCCCGACCTGGTAGACTCGCTTGAGGTGTCTCTTGCGAGAGGACTTGGTGAGTCCCCCTCCCGCGAATCCACCTGAGATCATACGTATATGTCTCTCTGGAGTCTGCAGTGGTGGGTCTCTTCTATCCGCGTCATCTCGCTTTCTCTTCCCATGATTGTCTGACCTTTTTATGAGATATCTGTCAAGTCGGCCTTCTCTGGCCAGCTTTTCTATCACATTTTTGAGGTCGTAACAGTCGTTTGTTGAGTGACCATATATTTTATGGTACTCGCAGTAATCGCTGCGACTCCCCTTTTTTTATTTTTAATGGGCCTGGGAAGCGGTAACCTTTCAGTATTGCAAATTTCTCTGTATACGTCCACTATAGAAACCTTTAGAGGAGTATAAGAGTGATATTTCCTGGATCTATCGAGACCGAGGTCTTCTTTCTTCTTGGGCTCCCTCTCCCTTTCTTTTATCGAGGGAGAGTGCCCAGATCGCCAACTCGACTCTCTCAGTCTGGCATTTTCCTCCATGTTAATGTACTTTTCTGCTCTCTCCTGTACATCACTCAAAGAGGTCGGGTGCCTTTTTGATATGGACTGCGAGAAGGGTCCTTCCCTAAGTCCATTTACTAATCCCATGATAACTGCCTCTGGTGGGCAGATCTTGAATTTCCAAACACGCTTTGTTGAACCTTTCCATGTAATCACGCAGAGGTTCCCCGACCTCCTGTTTAACTCCCAAGAGGCTTGGTGCGTGTTTTACTTTATCCTTCTGGATGGAGAATCGCATCAGGAATTTTCTTGAGAGGTCCTCAAAGCTGGTAACCGACCTTGGAGGGAGGCTATCGAACCACTTCATCGCCGCTTTTGACAAGGTGGTCGAAAAAGCCTTGCAACGCGTTGCATCAGAAGCATCAGCCAGATACATCCGACTTTTGAAATTGCTTAAATGATGCTTTGGGTCTGTGGTTCCGTCATAGAGATATCAGGGCTTTTGAAGTTTCTTCGAACCTTCGCCCTCATTATGTCCTCGCTGAACGGGTCCTCTCCTTCCAAGGGCGACTCTTCTCAGTTGTCGCAGGAGTCTCGGCCTTTAAGGGAGGATTCAAGCTTTGTGAGTTTTTCTTCCAACTCTTTTCGTCGTTCTATTTCCTCCCTGAGGTTTCGCTCTGCCTCTCGTTGTCGTTGTCGTTCTAGTTCCTGTTCCAGTTGCTCCAGACGACCTTGGTGGCCGTGGACCAGCCCCATTAGCTCGGTTACATGGGGTGGCCCTTCCTTTCCGGATTCTCGTCCTTCCGAGGAATTTGCCTTTGGGTTTTTGATCCCAGAGGTGCCTTCTTCATGCTGGTCGCTGGTTCCTTGATGAAGGGTCAGGTCTGCGTCATTGTTTCTGGTATCTGAATTTTCTTGCTCAGAATCAAACGCTGTATGTCCATCTTCTGGTGAGTTGTCCGCCATTATTGGTTGATCTCTCGGCTCCCCGGCAACGGCGCCAATGTTACGTAGAGTAACCGGAGATAATGGGCTTGACTCGTTAGGTTGGCCCAATCGTTTGTGGAGAGAAACCTTCGAAGAAAATCGCGCTCCTAGGCTTTCGTCCGACTTGTGAGTACGAGTGAATGGGGGTGGTACCTGCAAAGACACTCTGATGCCTAAGTCAGCAAGGGTGTAAGCAGGTCTAGAGAGTATTGGGTTTAGAGATACTTGAGGGATGTCAGTGTATTTATAGTGGTGGACCAATAACCACCGTTGGAGTAGTTCCACTTTTCAGGGTGTATAACCGTCCCTTTATCTTAGGGAGGTTACGATATGGCTTCTGGAAGTGGGTAGAGAGATTTTAGGGGCAGTTACTCATTTGAAAATGAGTGTTTATCTGCCAGCCAATCTTCGTCCCCGACTTCTTTGGGATAAGTCGTGGTGAGAACCGACTTTGTCAGGAGTAGGTCAGTATAGGGCGAGGCTTAATCCTTTGGATTGGGCCTTTCGTTGGGTCTTGGGCCTTATCATTGGGCCAGGTTATGAACACTTTATAACATGCAATTTTTGTTCATAGACTCATATTATCTAACTAATTTAGCTTTGACTCAATATAGATATAATTATTAGTGTATTAAAATAATTGTATGGATTAAATTTATGTCGTAGAATTTACGTGGGTGGCTTGATAATTCGAAGCAAAAAACTTCGAACATACTCATGCATAATTCGAATTTATCTATTTGAACTATCCTTCGCTACATGCTTTCATAATTGGTATCCCTCCCATTTGAACTACCATAAGTTACATTCATGCATAATTCGAATCACTCTAATTCGAACTACACTACGACTGCAAACATGTATAATTTGAATTGGCTTAATTAGAATTACTAGCAACCCAACTAAATCGAATTGGCCTAATTCGAATTACTATTGATTTTTTTAATTCGAATTTGACTCATTCGAATTACATAAAATGGTAGTTTTAGAAGATCCATGTAACATTTTTTATTTTGGTTGAACGGTGTAATTTACTCCTCTTTTTAGTTTATTTTTGTGATTCGCCCTAAAACTGATAGGAAAAAGGAAATATAGAATAAGTAAATAAAAAGAAAGAAAGAATACGGGAAATAAACCTTGCAAAATAAGAAGAGAATGAAAATATTGAGAATACCGACCTGAATAAGGCAGTGATGGTGGTGGTGGTGATGGTGTTGCATTGATGATGGGGATGCAGAGAGGGTTGTGTTCCATCATGGTGATCATGTTATCAGATGCAGCATTGAGAGGTGTGTTTGTAGGATAACCGTTATGGATGGCATTGATATCGTTCATCAGCTTCTGAAAGCGTTCTTGCAGCTGTGCCGGGGTCCTGCCTAGGAGACGAGCAGCCACGGCCTCCCAGCTGTTGTGGATAGCATCCTGAAAACAATTGGTAATAACCTACTCAAAGGCTTTGTTCTCCTTCCAAGTTCAGACCGGAGGTTGAGGCTGAGGTGGTAGATAACCACACGTGTCAGCGAAAAACTCATCCGTCACCGTCCTTACTATATCCGTCTGAGATTGAGGCCGAGGCCGAGACCAAAGCTGAAGCTAAGGCTGAGACAGTAGCTGAGTAGGTTGATTACCACACATGTCAATGGCACACGGCTGAGGCTCAGACTGAAGTGTCCAAGACCAAGGCTGAGGCTGAGATGGTAGCTGTGGTGGTTGATTACCACACATGTCAATGGCATACGGCTAAGGTTCAGACTGAAGTGGCCAAGACCAAGGCTGAAGCTGAGGCTGAGACGGTAGCTGAGGTGGTTGATTACCACACACATCAATGGCACACGGCTGAGGTTCAGACTGAAGTGGCCAAAACCAAGGCTGAAGCTGAGGCTGAGACGATAGCTGAAGTGGTTGACTACCACAGACGTCAATGGCACATGACTGAGGAAGTGGTTGATAACCAGATAATGGGCTTCCACAATAGTGTTCTATCAAACACTCATCAATAACTGGTTGAGGTGGTTGATTACCACTCACGTCCATGGCACACAGCTGGGGCTAGGAATCACCTACATCGGCACCAACAATCTTGTTTTCGTCCCCATTCCAAACGGGCTCAGGCAGAGGCGGAGACTCAAACTGAAACTGCGGTGGTTCATCGGCATCAAAGTCTATCATATCCCACGGGTCTATGATATCCAACAGATTTATCATTGCAGAATCTGATTGCTCGTCATTCATTCTTCTTGGTTTCTTATTTCTTCTTCTTCTTTTTTGGTTTCCTATTTTTAGATATAGTATTTATTTATGTAAGTTTCACTTTCTAAAATAAAGTGTGTTAATTTGATTTATATTACATTATGGATAAAAATTAAAAGATTTTATTTTTAAATTTCATTCTAAGATTCTTTTTTATCTTTTTGTAATATGTAAATGACTAAATGTAGATAGTTTTAATTAAAGCAAAAGACTCTTAGAAGGCATTATGTAAGCTTTACTTTTTAAGATAGAACATGTCAATTTAATTTATATTACATTATGGATAAAAATTAAAAGATTTCATTTTCAAATTTTAGTTATAAAATTTCATTCTAAAATTTTTTATCTTTTTGTATTATGTAAATTTAGATAGTTTTTAATTAAAACAAAAATTCTCAGAAATATAAGTTTAAATGTAAAACCAAAATTCAAATGCAATATTGTAGTGAGGCGTAAGCGTTAAAGTAGTAAAATGGACAGACATAGTGAAGATATTGAAGGAAGTTAATATGAATAAAGTAGTACTTAATCTTGAAGCCTAAAATCAAGGCCTTAGAAGTAGGAGATCCTGTCCAGATTTTTTCATTGGGATCAAAATCCAAACAAAGAAAAAAACATATAGATTTTAAACTCAATATTTTACCCACCTCATTTCATTTCCATTTAACTCTATTGAATCATTTTCCAACACATCATACCAAACATACGCAATTCTTCACCGTAGAAAAAGCTTATCAAAGATTCAGGTTAATAATAAGTTTGAATTCTAAAGAAATGGGTAGATAATTTTACCTTAGTCAGAACAAACCCCTTTCCCAGAACCTGACATGTCTTCACCAAGCAACTCATTTCAGCATCTGCTCCAATTTGAAAGGAAATAAAGTAATTAAATTAACAAACCTACTAACAATAATCATATATCATCCTAATCATCTTCTAATAGTTCTTCTGCTTCCTACTAAATAAGGTAAAAGTGAAATACATTTATTATTTTAAAAACAGAACAAACAGTAAAAAAAATTCCTTATTTGAAAATTGATAGGTAGAAAAATGATTTAGGAGAATAAACTACAACTAAACCGTCACCAAAAAAAAAAAACTACAACTAAACCGACATAAAAAGGGATTATTAGATTCCAATGAATAATTAAACTGAAAAAAAATAAAAATAAAAGCGTTGTCATCGTTATACTTTTGAAAATTCAAGCACATCAACCCCTTTTATAGTTCTGATATCATTAAACAAGACAGATTTCTAAAATAACGAGAAACTGACCTGACACTTTTGAACCAATACTACTAAATTTTGTGTCATCCAAATGATGTTCTTGATCATTATCTTTTTCATCAGATTTCCCACACTCGCTTTCAGAATAGGCCATCCAAGAGGAGGAGCAGGTGGAGATGGAGAAGAAGACCCTTTTGCTGCTTTTGCTTCTTCATTTGATGAACATGAGGAACTTGAATTTGATCCACTGAAACTGCTTTCTCTTGACTCAGCAGTGGAATCAGTTAACGACTCTTTCTTAACCAACCCATCTCTCTTCTTCCGAAATTCTTCACTCTTCTTACACAAAACACTCATCTTTAACAGCTAATTACGAATTCTCTTTCACTTCCCACACACAACACAAGCTTATATATATGAAAAGACAAAAGGGGTAGTCACCACTCACTTCACCACTGACCTAGATAAGATTCACCAGGTCCCAGTAACATAGGTTTGGACATGGAAGGAGCAAAGGAAGAGGAGAAATGTGATACTAGTATTATAGGGAGGGACCAATTCTAAGGTTGTTTTGAAACGAAAAAAAAGACGATGAAATGATGAAGACGTGTGGCCTTTTTCCGTAAAGTTTGTGTGTTTTGAGATGCTTCAAAAAAAAAGGAAGCACATTTCATACAGAGAGTGTTAGAAAGTTCGGAAATTTGATTTCAAGTTTGAAGCTTTGCAATTGGAAGTGGCACCTGCCATGCCCATTTCCCAACGTCTCTCTGCTTTCGCTCTCACAGTAATGCGTAGGTTCAAATTGAGTCATTACCCAAATCAGTGAGGATTTTAGAATCGGACATTTTAGTCCCAAAAAAAATTAATATACAGATTAATCTCTAAGGTTTTATTCCGGCAGATAAATCAGTCCCTAATTTACTTTTTGGCAGTGTAATTACTCAAATCAGTTTCCAAAAATTTTAAAAACGGACATTTTAGTCCAAAAAAAAAAACTAATGTACAAATCAATCTTCAATGTTTGTCTCTGTTAGACATAATAGTCTTCCGTCCAAAAATAAAATAAAATAAAATAATTATTATTATTAATTGCACAATAATATTGTACTATATTTTTTGTATTTTTTAGACAAAAATAATAATAAATTTATTCATTAAATTCTTTTATATGATACCAAATTTTAGGAAAAAGACTAAATCAGCAAAGGAACAAATTCATGGGATGCAGGCTCATGGAATCCTGACATCTAAAATATTAGGGTATATGACTGGCTAGGCGGGTGGTTATTCCTTTATGGGGTTCAGCAAGAAGGACACATATAACTATGTTGACCAGAGTAAGCGTCCCAAGATAGTGGACGGAAATTCTAATGCCGCAATTGTATACCTAGAGGGAAAGGCAGTTGCAGACCCAATGAGCATATCGAGATACAATTTAACTAAGGATAACATGTTGGCAAACATGTTTTGGGCCGACGGAGGTAGCAGGACTGATTATCAATTTTTTGGGGATGTTCTTGCATTTGACAGCATCATTCGCCTTCTTCTCTTTTTCTGCAAAAACTCTATCAAATCCAACCGAATGTTACCTAAAATAATAAGAATTTCACACGACTCAAAGTAGCATCTATAATGACTAAAAGATAATTAATTCTTGATTAAACTCAACAAATTGAATGTAAATTCACTAGAAAAAAATAGAAAAGATGCTCATACATCACACACACATACATAATATTCTTTTACAATTTCAGTAGAGACAACTATCTGTCTTTCGGTAAACGTCGATCCACTCTTATTTCCAAACAACTACCTGTCTTTCGGTAAACGCCGATCTATCCTTATTTCCAACCCTAAATTCTAAACCCTCTAGACTATTAAACCTTTTATTTTATTTTATTTTTGGACGGGGACTATTATGTCTAACAGAGAGAAATGTTGGAGATTAATTTATACATTAGTTTTTCTTGGGGACTAAAATGTCCGTTTTTTAAATCTTTGGGGACTGATTTGGGTAATTACACTGCCAGAAAATAAATTAGGAGCTGATTTGTCTACTGGAGTAAAATCTTGGGAATTAATCTGTGTATTAATTTTTTTGGGATTAAAATATCCAATTCTAAAATCCTCAAGGACTGATTTGGATAATTACTCGTTCAAATTTTATATCATTTTTATTAACAATTTTTGAAAACTGGTTGCTGCGCAAAACGACAAATACCTCAAATTACATTATTGCCCCTATGCACAGTTGAATAATTAATTTGTTGTGTTTTTTGGGATTTTTTATTTTTATAAATTAAATAAATGTAATAATTACTAAAATAAATAATTTGAAAAATATAATTTTGTATATATCTCGTTATTGTATACGAAGTAAGACAAATGTATGCGATACGTGTTTATTTCATTTACAGTGTAAACGAGTTATATATCTTGTTTACAGTGTAAACGAGATATATATATTTTTTAAAAAAAATTAAAAATAATAAAAAAATATTAATAATATCAATAATCTAAATTTTTGGCATGCAATTACTTTCAAATTACACACAGTTGCCCATATTAGTTCGAATTTACATATTTTGAATTAGCACCCCATTTTAACTTCCATAGTAATTCGAATAAGCACTTCCAAAAAAATATAAAAAAAATTATAAATATCAGTTGAACGTGAATTCTATAGCATAAATTTAATCTATACAATTATTTTAATACATCAATAATTATATCTATATGGAATTAAGGGCAATTTACTTAAATAAATAAAAAGGGGGATTTATTTACGTAAATGTGCAAATCTGTTTGTTGTTACGTTTATGTGCAAAACGGATTTATATGTAAACCGTGGCAACCCACCACGGTTTCTAAACATGCATAAACCGTGGGAGGTCACCACGGATTAGGAGCAAAAATTTGTAAGAGTAAACCGTGGTAGGTCACCACGGTTTATGAAGGCAATTTGGCAAGCATAAACCGTGGTGACCTACCACGGTTTACTCTTACAAATTTTTGCTCCTAATCCGTGGTGACCTCCCACGGTTTATGCATGTTTAGAAACCGTGGTGGGTTGCCACGGTTTACATATAAATCCGTTTTGCACATAATACATTTACGTAAATAAATCCCCCTTTTTATTTATTTAAGTAAATTGCCCTGGAATTAATGTTAAATCGAATTCGAGTCTATAAAAAAAATTGTATTTTATAAAATTTAAAAATTTGTATTATGTGATAGATTAATAATAATTACATTACAAATTTTTATAATAGTATTTGTTTTTATTTGGGGATGGGGATTGGGGAGAGTTATGGAATCAGAACAACTTTGCATGAAAATAGAAAGCAACTATAGGGACCAATCCAAAAATAGCTTACCATGAAAAAGCATGGGAAAACAACTTTGCATGAAAATAAAAAGCACCTATAACCCTAATAAACCCCCC
>NC_029775.3:108761033-108761489 GCF_000817695.3 Arachis duranensis
AAAAAAAATGGTAAAAACTTAATTGATTGGAATTTTTTTGGACCTATAAATTACTCTTTGGCTAAAGGTAGCACATCTTCTATTGTAATTAATGTATGCATCAGTGCGATGAAAATTTTTTATTTTTTATATTTATATTAAAAATATATTTTTTTAAAAATTTATCATGAACATATTTAATTTATATAAAATAATTTTATATTTTTTTATTATCTATATGAATACCAATCAATGGTATAAAATAAAAAAAATCATAGAAAATAATAATAATAATAATAATTGTTACGGTGGGTAACCGGAAATTATCTGAATGGATGGCGTTGGCTGGCCCAAATATGTGAAGGAGGAGGATTCAGTGTGAGGTATGCGACTCGTGAGGCTCCGTCCGACTTGTGCTCGTAAGTGAATGGGGGGTGGTACCTGCAAAGACACTCCGATGCCTAAGTTAGCAAGAGT
>NC_029775.3:108761510-108766950 GCF_000817695.3 Arachis duranensis
GATGCCTAAGTTAGCAAGGGTGTTAGCAGGTCTAGAGAGTATTGGGCTTAGAGATACCTGAGGGGTGTCAGTGTATTTATAGTGGTGAGCCAATAACCACCGTTGGAGTAGTGCCGTATCTTTAGGGTGTTAACCGCCCCATTATCTTGGGAGGTTAAGATATGGCTTTATGAAGTGGTTAGAGAGATTTTAGGGGCGGTTACTCATTTGAATGAGTGTTTATCTGCCAGCTAATCTCACATCCGACTTCTTCAGAGCAAGTCGTGGTTGATACCGACTTCTTACGTGAAGGTCGGTACTTAGCTAGGCTTAATCCTTCAGATTAGGCCTTTTATTTGCATTATGCCCCTTAGCATGTTTATAAATACTTTCCCTCTCTTTCATTTTTCCGTTTCTGCAATCTTTCAAACTTCTTCTTTCCTTGTTTGTACTGCATTCTGGTGCTCGAAGATTTTTGCTTTTTCCAACCTTCACTTCTCGGGTAAAGGTTAGTTTTGCTTCTTTCATGTCATGCCTTATGTTTGCATGTGTTTGTTTTGTGGGTGGATAGGTTGGTCTGTAGGTTTTGGCTTCGTATCCCCTATCTTTAGGGACCGTGTTTTTTGATTTTTCCTTTCTTTTTTCTTTTTGTAGGTTTCTGTCACCTTTCATAAAAAAAAAAAATGGCTTCTGTAGATGTTCTTTCTCAGTGGGTTGATGTCACGGTCCTTGGGGAGGAACCCTTGGTCGACGCTGAGTTTATTACTCATCTTCGTACTTATCACAGGCTTTGTACTTCAGAGGAGGACGAGCCAAAATATGAGTTGGTAGCCCCGGGTCCTGAAGACCGGGTTTGTTTTGGGAGGGTCGATGAGGCGGCTCCTCCTTTTTTCTTTATGTATGAATGTATGATCACCCGCTTGGGTGTTTTCCTTCCTTTTTCGGATTTTGAAATATCTGTTTTGCACCACTGTCGAGTTGCCCCTACTCAACTTCACCCCAATTCTTGGGGTTTCTTGAAAATTTACCAATTTATTAGCCATGCTCTGGATTTCCCGACTACTTTGAAAATCTTTTTCCATCTTTTTCATATGACCAAACCTTTTAGTGGGCTGAATAATAAACAACAATGGGTTTCCTTCCGAGCCATACAAGGTCGGAGGATTTTCACCCTTTTTGACGAATCCTTCCATGACTTCAAAAATTATTTTTTCAAAGTGCAAGCTGTAGAGGGTCACCACCCCTTTTTCCTGGATGAGCATTCCTCCCCTCGCTTTCCCCTTTATTGGTTGGCGGCCTCCCCTTGTGAGAAGTATGGTCCAGATGACCTCGACAAGGTGGAGGCGGCTATTGTGGAGTTTTTCCGAGAAGCGTGGGGGAGGGCCCCGTATTTAGATACGAGAAATTTCTCTAGGGGACACCGACCTTTATTCGGTCACAACTAGGTAGTGCATGCATCCCTTATTTCCGACTTGTTCCTACCGACTTGAGTGTTACCGACTTGTAACTTTTGCTAGTTGTTTCTCTTGTAGATATGGCAAGGAAGAATGCTCAGGAGTCTTACCAAAGAGTTCAGGAGGCTAAGGCAAAGTCCCGAGCTAGGTCCGGTGGTGCCAGAGCGATCACCTCTCCTCCTCCTCCTCCTCCTCCTCCTCCTCCTCCTAAGAATATGGGCACTCCCTCTCAACCCATTATAATTTCTTCTTCAACCTTGTCTTGGCCACTCCCTTCTGCCCAACTTCTTCCTGAGCCAGAGAAGAAGAAGCGCAAGACTTCAGAGTCTGGTTCTTCTTTGGATGGTGGGGTTAAGGCGGATGCTCTTGCATTCGTTCGAAAGAACATCTATCCTTATATAAGTATGGATGATGTTTCTGTTCGAAACCACCTCACCACTCTGGCCGAGGAGAGTTTTAGGGCGGCGGGTGTTTGTGGCAAACTTTTGGACATTTTTGAGAAGACTCCCCTCAGCTCTTTGGGGGCAACCTCGAAGGTTGAGGAGTTGGAGGGGAGGCTTCTTGCTTTCCAAAACCAGGAGAGGGAGTTGAGGGAGGAGGTGGCTAAATTGAGGGAGGAGAGGGATAGCCTTCGGGAGAAGGAGAGTAAGCTGCGAGCCCAATGTACTATGGAGGCGAATTTGAGGAAGACAGCACAGGACAGTTACCAAAGTTTATTTCAAGATATTGTGGCTGTGAGGAAGGATTTGCTGAATTCTCGGAACGCGTATGCCGAGTTGGAGGACTCTATTGCTGATGGTGCCGAGGAGTCTTGGAGAATTTTCCTGGAGCAAGTCAGAGTTATCGCTCCCGACTTGGATCTTTCTCCTTTACATCCTGATAAGGTCGTTATTGATGGCGCCATCGTGGATCCTCCTGCCCCCGTGGTTGTTTCCGAGTCGGAATTGAAGACTCGGGGGCAGAGGATTATTGAGTCTCCTCCTCGTTCCCAAGATGCTCCGAGTTCTTCAGTCATTCCTCCGACTTCCTCTTCAGCTTCTCTTCCTGGTCCTGGTGGCGCTCCTCCTGGCTCTGGTGGTGGTGATCCGTCTACTCCTCTGAAAAAATGACTTTATTTTTCATGGCTATATGGGGGCTCGGCCTGTGAGTCCCCCCTTTTTTAGACTTATTTATATGTTGTTTGGTGGTCGTGTGAACAATTTCTCTTGGCCTTTTAAGGACGTAAACAAAATATTTCTGGCGAGTGCCCTTTTGAATAAGGGTTTAGATTATCAAAACAAATGCCCTTTTTTGGATAAGGGTTTAAGTTACCTTTTGCGTGTATGCTTTTCTAATTTCGATATTTCAAAACCCTCTTGACCTTTTTCTGAAAACCTTTTTGTTGGCTTGTCTCGTTTTTTGCGAGCCTTTTTGTTTAAGGGCTTTTAGGCAGCCTTCAAACTTTTCTCAGGTTTTCCAATCTCTTTTTGTTATCCTTTATACTCAACTTTGCTTTAGTGAGTTTTTATGACTTAGGTTATTTTTGTGATGCGTTTTTCTTCTACTCGGAGTACTTCCGAGTTCGTTTTACTCGGGTTCTCATTTCGACTTGGGAGTCGGATTGTTCCCGAGTTTTTACGATCAACTCATATAACCTCTTTACGCCGACTTGTACCTCGTCGTTTTATCCTGACGACCATCTAGGTCGGTTCATGGGATTTTCACGTTTTGTCGAGCTTAAGTCGGCGCGTTTCGTAGAAAAACTTAGAAAAATAAAGAAGGATATTATAAGAGATATTGTAAAAAAGATCTTTATTAATTGGGGAGGTACCTTCTTGCTACTAAGGGTCTCGATAGCCTTTTTCCCTTAGCCTCTACTATGATGCCTCGTTAAAAACCCTTCTCCAGAAAAAACTCTTTTGGGAAAAAATCATGAAGTTGGGAAAAGAGTACATCAGGGAGTAGAGTTCGCTTTTAACTGTAGTACCTTTTCATATTACAAGCATGCCACGACCTTGGTAGCTCAGTGCCGTTCAGGTCGGTTACTTTGTAATAACCTTTCCCTAATACTTCTTTGATTTTGTATGGTCCCTTCCAATTTGCGGCGAGCTTTCCTTCTCCTGATTTGTTGACTCCAATGTCGTTTCTGATTAGGACCAAGTCGTCCGGGGCAAATGTTCTTCGAATGACTTTCTTGTTGTACCTGGCAGTCATCCTTTGTTTCAATGCCGCTTCTCTTATCTGGGCACCTTCTCGGACTTCGGGGAGCAAGTCGAGCTCCTCTTTGTGTCCCTGTATATTTCCGACCTCGTCATGGAGAATTACCCTTGGGCTTTGCTCGTTGATTTCTATTGGAATCATGGCTTCTACGCCATAGACTAGTCGGAAGGGTGTTTCTCCTGTGGCGGATTAGGGGGTTGTCCTATAAGCCCATAGCACCTGAGGGAGCTCTTCAGCCCAAGCTCCCTTTGCTTCCTGTAGTCTCTTCTTTAGTCCTGCCAGTATGACTTTGTTGGCTGCCTCGGCTTGCCCATTGGCTTGTGGGTGCTCCACCGAGGTGCACTGATGCTTGATTTTCATACTGGCTACTAGGCTTCTGAAGGTGGTGTCGGTAAATTGGGTTCCATTGTCTGTAGTAATGGAATAAGGTATTCCATATCTTGTGATGATATTTTTGTAGAGGAACCTGCGACTTCTTTGAGCGGTGATAGTGGCTAATGGTTCTGCTTCTATCCACTTTGTGAAGTAATCTATTCCCACGATCAAGTATTTGACTTGTCCTGGCGCTTGGGGAAAAGGACCTAACAAATCCATTCCCCATTTTGCAAAAGGCCATGGAGAAGTGATACTGATGAGCTCTTCTGGTGGAGCTACGTGGAAATTTGCATGCATCTGACATGGTTGGCATTTTTTCACAAATTCTGTGGCATCTTTCTGCAAGGTCGGCCAATAGAATCCTGCTCGGATTACTTTCCTGGCAAGCGACCTTGCCCCGAGATGGTTTCCGCAGATCTCACCATGTACTTCCTCCAATACCTCGGCGGTTCTTGAGGTCGGTACGCACTTTAACAATGGCGTCGATATCCCTCTTCTGTAAAGGATATTTCTCACCAAAGTGTAATGCTGTGCTTCCCTTCGGATCCTTTTGGCCTCTTTCTCCTCCTTAGGGAGGATGTCGAATTTCATGTATTCGACTGAGGGGTTCATCCATCCGAGGTTTAAACCGACTACCTCAAGTACCTCTTGGTTGTCTTCTGTTTTTGCTATCGAGGGCTCTTGGAGGGTTTCCTGAATCAGGCTTCTGTTGTTCTCTCCTGGTTTGGTGCTTGCTAATTTGGACAGGGCATCCGCTCTGCTGTTTAGATCCTGAGTTATGTGTTTGATCTCGGTTTCTGCAAAGCGTCCAAGGTGCTCCAAAGTTTTTTCCAAGTACCTCTTCAGGTTAGGGTCCTTTGCCTGATATTCTCCGCTTATTTGGGAGGTCACCACCTGTGAGTCGCTGTATATCATTACTTTTGTAGCGCCGACTTCTTCTGCCAACTTTAGTCCGGCGATCAAGGCTTCATATTCTGCCTGATTATTTGAAGCCGAAAATTCAAATTTTAAGGAAACCTCTATCTGGGTTCCCCTTTCATCTACTAATATTATGCCTGCGCCGCTCCCTGTCTTGTTGGAGGATCCGTCTACATAGAGTTCCCATGTGGTCGGTTTGTCCTCTTGATCCCCTGCATATTCTGCCACGAAGTCGGTGAGGCATTGGGCTTTAATTGCTGTCTGAGTTTCGTATCTCAGATCGAACTCGGAGAGCTCTATTGCCCATTGAACCATTCTCCCTGCAACATCCGTCTTTTGGAGGATTTGCTTCATGGGTTGGTTCGTACGGACTCTTATTGTGTGAGCTTGAAAGTAAGGTCGTAGCCTTCGTGAGGCTATTACTAAGGAGTAGACAAACTTTTCTAGTTTGTGGTACCTTAGTTCAGGGCCTTGTAGGACCTTACTGATGAAGTAGACTGGGTGTTGTCCGACCT
>NC_029775.3:108767036-108772481 GCF_000817695.3 Arachis duranensis
GAATGGGCATCCCTTTCTTAATAAGGAAAACAGTGGAAGGGATTTTAGTGCCGATCCTGCCAAAAATCTGGAGAGGGCTGCAAGTCGGCCATTGAGCTGCTGGACCTCTCTCAAACAAGTCGGACTTTTCATTTCTAGGATGGCTCTACATTTATCGGGATTGGCCTCAATCCCTCTTTGTGTTAGCATAAATCCTAGAAATTTTCCTGCTTCAACCGTGAAGGCGCATTTTGCAGGATTTAGTCTCATCCCATGCAACCTTATGGTGTCAAAGACTTGTGAGAGGTCGGCTAAGAGGTCGACTTCTTCCTTGGTTTTTACTAGCATGTCGTCGACGTATACTTCCATTAGGCTCCCCAGGTGGGGGGAAAACACTTTATTCATCAACCTTTGGTATGTGGCTCCTACATTCTTTAATCCGAATGGCATGACCACATAGCAATAGTTAGCTCTGGGTGTGATGAATGATGTTTTCTCCTGGTCGGGCTCATACATCGGAATTTGATTATATCCCGAGTAGGCGTCCATGAATGACAAGTATTGGTACCCCGAGCTGGAGTCCACCAGGGTATCAATACTTGGTAGGGGATAAGGGTCCTTAGGACATGCCTTGTTTAAGTCGGTATAGTCGACGCACATTCTCCATTTACCATTCTGTTTTTTGACTAGCACTATATTGGCTAGCCATGTTGGGTACTTGACCTCTCTAATAAAGCCGGCTTCCAGGGGCGCCTGTATTTGTTCTTCTACTATTAGGGCTCGTTCCATACCGAGCTTGCGTCTTCTTTGTTGTACAGGTCGGGACCCTGGATAAACCGAGAGCTTGTGGGACATGAGCTCGGGATTAATCCCAGGCATGTCGGAGGCCTTCCAGGCGAAGAGGTCGGAATTATCTTTTAGGAGTTCAGCCAGCCCTTGTTTTAGAGTTTCCCTTAGGTTGGCTCCTATATAAGTGTTTTTTCCTTCCTCTTTACCGATCTGTATCTCCTCAGTTTTTCCCCCCGGCTGTGGTCGCAGCTCTTCTCTGGCTCTTGTGCCGCCGAGCTCTATGGTGTGGACTTCTTTGCCCTTTCCTCTCAGATTTAGGCTTTCATTGTAGCACTTCCTCGCCAATTTTTGATCTCCTCTTACTGTTGCTATTCCCGCTGAGGTCGGGAATTTCATGCAAAGGTGGGGAGTGGATACCACTGCTCCAAGGCGATTAAGGGTAGTCCTGCCAATTAAGGCATTATAGGCTGACCCTTCATCAATGACTATGAAGTCTATACTCAGAGTCCTTGATCTTTCCCCTCTTCCAAAAGTGGTGTGAAGCGGCAAAAATCCAGTGGTTTTATTGGCGTGTCCCCTAATCCATATAGGGTATCGGGGTAGGCTCTTAACTCTTTTTCATCTAACCCTAGCTTGTCGAAAGCGGGCTTAAAAAGGATGTCCGCCGAGCTTCCTTGGTCTACTAGGGTTCTGTGGAGATGGGCATTGGCTAGGATCATAGTTACTACCACTGGATCGTCGTGCCCAGGGATTATCCCTTGCCCATCTTCTTTTGTGAACGAAATAGTAGGGAGGTCGGGTGACTCTTCCCCGACTTGGTAGACTCTTTTGAGATGTCTTTTGCGAGAGGATTTAGTAAGCCCCCCTCCCGCAAATCCTCCTGAGATCATATGGATATGCCTCTCTGGAGTCTGCGGCGGTGGGTCTATTCTATCCATATCATCTCGCTTTCTCTTTCCGTGACTGTCCGACCTTTCCATGAGATATCTATCAAGCCGACCTTCTCTAGCCAGCTTTTCTATCACATTCTTGAGGTCGTAACAGTCGTTAGTGGAGTGACCATATATTTTATGGTACTCGCAATAATCGTTGCGGCTTCCTCCTTTTTTGTTTTTAATGGGTATAGGAGGTGGCAGCCTTTCAGTGTGGCAAATCTCTCTGTATACATCTACTATAGAAGTTTTTAGAGGAGTATAAGAGTGATATTTCCTGGGCCTCTCGAGACCGAGTTCTTCCTTTTTCTTGGCTTCCCTTTCCCTCTCTTTAGTTGAGGGAGGGGGTCCAGGTCGCCAACTTAGGTCCCTTAATTTGGCATTCTCTTCCATATTGATGTACTTTTCAGCCCTTTCTTGTACATCACTTAGAGAAACGAGGTGTCTTTTAGATATGGACTGTGAGAAGGGACCTTCTCTAAGTCCATTGACTAACCCCATTATGACTGCCTCTGTGGGCAAGTCTTGGATCTCCAAACAAGCTTTATTGAACCTTTCCATATAGGCTCGTAAAGATTCTCCGACCTCCTGTTTTACTCCCAGGAGGCTCGGTGCGTGCTTCACCTTGTCTTTTTGAATTGAGAACCTCATCAAGAATTTTCTTGAGAGGTCTTCAAAACTAGTGATCGATCTTGGGGGAAGGCTATCGAACCACTTCATCGCCGCTTTCGATAAAGTGGTCGGGAAAGCTTTGCATCGAGTAGCGTCGAAAGCATCAGCTAGATACATCCGACTTTTAAAGTTGCTTAGATGATGCTTTGGATCCGTGGTTCCATCATAGAGGTCCATATCAGGGCTTTTGAAGTTTCTCGGAACTTTTGCCCTCATTATGTCCTCGCTGAAAGGGTCCTCTTCACCCAAGAGCGATTCTTCTTGTTCGTCGCGGGAGTTGTGATTCTTGAGGGAAGATTCAAGCTTTAAGAGTTTTCTTTCTAACTCTTTTCGCCGTTCCATCTCCTCTTTTAGGTATTTTTCATTTTCCTTTTGCTTCTCCCGCTCTTGCTCTAATTGTTCGAGGCGGCTGTGGACTAATCCCATTAGTTCAGCTACGTGGGATGGTCCGTTTTTTTCTGATTCGCGCCCATCTGAGGAATTTACCTTTGGGTTTTTTACCCCAGAGGTACCCTCTCTGTGTTGATTGTTATCTTCCTGGTGTAGGGCCAGGTCTACATCGTTATTACCCATGTCTAGATTCTCTTGTTCGGAATCTGTTTTCACATGGCCTTCTTCGTGGGATCTGTCCGCCATCAATGGATGATCTCTCGGGTCCCCGGCAACGGCGCCAATGTTACGGTGGGTAACCGGAAATTATCTGAATGGATGGCGTTGGCTGGCCCAAATATGTGAAGGAGGAGGATTCAGTGTGAGTATGCGACTCGTGAGGCTCCGTCCGACTTGTGCTCGTAAGTGAATGGGGGGTGGTACCTGCAAAGACACTCCGATGCCTAAGTTAGCAAGAGTGTGAGCAGGTCTAGAGAGTATTGGGCTTAGAGATACTTGAGGGGTGTCAGTGTATTTATAGTGGTGAGCCAATAACCACCGTTGGAGTAGTGCCGTATCTTTAGGGTGTTAACCGCCCCATTATCTTGGGAGGTTAAGATATGGCTTTATGAAGCGGTTAGAGAGATTTTAGGGGCGGTTACTCATTTGAATGAGTGTTTATCTGCCAGCTAATCTCACATCCGACTTCTTCAGAGCAAGTCGTGGTTGATACCGACTTCTTACATGAAGGTCGGTACTTAGCTAGGCTTAATCCTTCAGATTAGGCCTTTTATTTGGACCTGCGCCTTTGTCGTTGGGCCAGGGTATGAACAATAATAATAATAATAATAATAATAATAATAATAATAATAATAATAATAATAATAATATGGTTTTGAGTAGTAGCTAAAAATTAATGATATATTTTTAAATATAATAAAAAAATATATAATTCTCTATTTATTGAGGTAAATTTAATAAATAAAAATAAAAAATATATCAAGACATTAATATATTATATAAAAAATTATGAACTATATTTCTTAGATGCATTACAAAACTTTATCTTATTAGAATTATCTTCTAAATATGTGACCTCAAACATTACCCAATTCATGATACAATAATAATTGGATTCTTTGATATAAAAGAAATTATGTATGATTGTAATATAATTTATAGGAAAACTCAGGTATATTATTGCAGTTACTTTATTGAAAATCTAAAATTCCAATCATGTAGTCTGTTAAGATGTAAATTAAAATAATACGAATGGATGTGATTTGTTTAAGAATATTAGGATGCTCTCTAATTTTATTTAGTGTTAAAACTACAATTTTTTTATACTCAAAGGATGCTTTGTAGGAGTGATAACAGGGCAAATTTTTGCTTTATTTAATTCTGCTCAGTCTTTTTTTTTATCCGTCCCTATAATTATTAAAATTTAATAAATAAAATAAAATTTTAAAATTTATATAAGTATTACATAACTTAAACTAAAATAAAAATTTAAATATCATACAATATTATTAATTATTTTATTAATTATTTTACATATATTATATATATTATACATTCTAAAATAGATAGAAACGGATATTATTTAAATCCAATTCCATTTCGCTAAAAATTTATCCCGCACCTACAGATAAATAATTATCTATCCCGATAAAAATAGAGTGGATACCTACGAGTTTGGATAGTATTACCATTCTTACATAGAGACATAGAGTGCAGCTGAATGTTTGGAGGCTGCAAAGTCAGAGACAAGGCACGGTTACGTGGCTAATATGCATAGCTGACCCAATTTTTTTAAAAGAATGATTAAGTGGGTTCTATCTCTCGAATAATAACAGATTTCTTTCGTTTGGTAAAAAGTGGAAAATCAAGAAAAAAATATTGGCCTATTGGATAAAGTTGATGAGTGAGAGAGCAGTGGATCAGGGAAGTAAAATTTTCATTGTTAAAAGAATAGTTGGAAAAATTTTTTATTGTCACTGGTTTAAGAGAAATAATGTATTCAGTGATGATGTTACGAATTTTTCATATGCTAACAATAAAGAAGTCAGTGTTAGTGTTGCAAGTGTGAGGAGTGTTGAAGTTAGTCCCACATCAAAAAAAGTAAGAAAGAGTGAGGAGTTTATAAGATAAGAGACCAATTAACTTGACACCTTAAGGTTTTGAGTTGGATGTGGTGTCTTCTCATCTTATGTTCTCTCACTTGATTCCTCACCGAAAGTCTCACCAGTTGTCGAGAGCTCTCTACGTTCGACCCAACAGTCAGGCCATACAAAGTATAGCGTTTTTATGTTAAATTGAATTAATTTTATTTGAGTTATTATATTATTAAATTAAATAGTTAATATTTTTTGGTTAATTATATTAATAAATGGATATAGAAATTAGCCCTTTGTATTTTGTAAGCTTTTTAATTAATGAATAAAATAAATGTATTGTTTATATTGTTTAGATAATTATATAGTAACTAATAGATATATTGATTATTATTTGTTTACGTACCCTTTAGATTCAATGTATATGTAATTATGATTACTATTTTTAATTATAACTACACTATTATATATTTATATAGTTATCGTTTTTATTTTGATACATTTTATAAATTGTACATAATGTTACTTAATTGATTATTCAAAAGGAAAAATTTAAATGCGAAAGACTTATGATTAGGGTTAAAAGTTAA
>NC_029775.3:108772499-108773769 GCF_000817695.3 Arachis duranensis
GTATCACTTTTTTTATTTAACAAATATTCGTTGGATTTATCTTAAACAATTTCTTTGTAATTAAACTTATAATATTGGAAACGTTTTACGTATGTATGTTGTTTGTTTTGTCGATTTTTAGTAAATCGATGGTAGTTTGATTCTAATAGTCTGAGAACAAATTCTACTTCTTTTTTATAGATATCAATTTTCTATAAGTGCATCAAAATGTCTCGAATTAGACGAGTTTTTTAAAATAAATATTGAACTAAAATTTAATAAAAGAACAAAATAAATTAAAAATAAAATTTTTGAAAAGAAATATTGACTGAAATTGAAATGATTATGTTAAAATTAAGCAAAGCGATATAATGTTTTTGAGTTGATCAAAGGACTTTTGACATAAAAATTAAAAGATGCTGAAATATAAATTTGACCAGAAAATTAAAGTTATTTGAAAGATAAATTGAACACGGAAAGTAAAATTTTACAGAAATTATAAATTGAAAAGATAAAATATGAAAGAAATCCTACAGAAATGAGACTCGATCACAGACTTAGAAATTCGCTGGGAATGTGAGTGTGCTTGAGTGTTTTCTGAATTGAAGTTCCAACCCTTATTCCCTAACACTTTCTAGTATTTATAGTCTTCTTTTGTAATTGTCGATTAATTACGCAGTATCATCCGGTATGCACACTCCCAGATAACCATTCCCACTTTTTTGCCAATAAACATTACTCATAAATTTCCCACGTGGTAAGAAGCCTTTAATTTCTCTATTTGTATAACCGCCTGATTCACCATTCGAGCCACCGTTATTTGAATACCCCTTCGACTAAGACTAGCTCGATTTGATCAAAGTATCCATAATCGAACCCATGCCAAGTAAATCCTAATTACCGCCTGCACATGCTCCCTTTCGAATTAATTCATCTTAGTCGAAAATATTTTTCGACTAACACCTCCTGTGTATTTTATTGGCATTTCAATGTGTCATGTACTCTTAGGTTATCAATTTTATATTGGTCCTCTAGTGAAGGGTTGAAAAATTATATTAGCCTCTGAAATAGATTTTAAATTATTCAATTGGTCAGCTAAAAACTTTTCATAGAGCCTACTTCTTGCTTTTAAAATATTTGCTTAAATAACAGGATGCCAAGATGCTTGATTGACTTATAATATTTTCTGAGTTATAAGAATGAGATGCTAATCCATGTTAATTAAATTTTACTTACTAAAATATTCTTTAATAAATTTTTATTGATTAAATTGTATTTTTATTAAAATATT
>NC_029775.3:108774631-108785969 GCF_000817695.3 Arachis duranensis
AGTATTAATCGAGAAGCCTGAAAAGAGTAGAAATAAAATCGCGAAAACGTATCACTCACGTTTCGACAACAAAAAAATAAACTATGAAGCCGAAAGCGATATACGGACAAGGCATAAAGGAGATTAAGAGATGGATAATAGATAGATATATATAACATAAGTAAATAGCCACTAGTCGCGACCCGCGAAGTTTAGGCCGGCAAGGGTAAAGTATGAAAATAGTTGACAACAGTATATCCTAATCTCTCCCAAAAGAAACATGAGAGCCTCTATAGGCAAGTTCAAAAGAGTTCAATACATAATATAATCTTTTCAAAATAAAGGTGGAGAGATTCTAAGCAAAACACAAAGTAGAGAAAATAAGGATCTTCGCCGTCTCTCAGACGACCCACAACTCACTTATGAGCATCTGGACCTGTATCTGAAAAACAAGAGATATATACAGAATGAGAACACCGGGTCCATGGGTTTCCAGTACGGTAAAAGTGTCAAATAAATACAATGCACTGCAATAAAAACTCACTAAGCATCATAAACTTCTTCACCAATTATCCATCCTAGGTTCTCGCTAATCCATGAATAGGCAACTGTCATAAGGGAGTGCTAAATCTAATTCATGTTTCCCAACTCGCTGACTCTTCCACGAATCAGACTTAGAATCATAAGCAAAACCATCACCAGTTGTTCTACCTCAGCAATTCTATATCAATACATCATACCCTCACCTGGAGCTAGTGAAACCACATCACTGCGTCTACCCAGGGAGCTCAAATTATCTCATTCAATGATCATCATCATCATCACGCAATCGCATCATCAATTCATCTCATCAAGAACAGCCCTTAACATCTACCGACACCAGCATGAGGGGCCTCTCAGTTGTACAAACACAAGCAATACAGGCAAGTAATATACAAATAAGGTACAAGTAGAACAAGTAGCACATAATCAAGTACATAGCATATATGATGTAGAAATCCAAAACAAATAGGCAAATCCAAACAATTCAAATATATGCAAATGATGTATGCCTGCCCTATGGCTGATGATATCATATGTCAGTTATATAGCCAACCCGACATGTCCTGGTAGCTAACCATTGGACAGAAACACCCCTTGCGGAGCAAGTAGGTTTGAGTTACAACCCCCTTGTTACTACCTGCTCAACCCAGAGCCAGTGAAATAACCACTACTGCGGCTACTACCCAGGCGGGTGTTTAAAAGCTCAACCTGGAGCGAGTGAATTTACCACTACTGCCGCTACTACCCAAGCGTCACAATCTCTGACCTGGAGCAAGTGGACGAACCACAACCTTTGCTACTGCCCAGGATCCAAAACATACATTCGTTCAGTTTAAAAGCAATCATCATTGTTATCAAATCTCAAACATTAACCTGGAGTAAGAGGGATGAACCATCACCCTTACTACTACCCAGGTATCACAGATACATTCATTCAAAACTCCATAATTAAACTCATTTATCATAAACATTCTTTTCCGTCTCATACCCGGAGCAAGTGGACAACGCCACTGCCTACTACCCGGGATCACACATCATATTTCAACATTTTCCATTATTATCCATTTAACACATTCATTCATTAATCATATATGCATTTATACTCAGCCATAATCAATAATGGCTTTGCCGTAACCCGGCAATAACTCAGCCATCCGGCTCATGGTTCAATCAAGAACCAGCCATTTATCAATAAATATAACCCTTCGGTTCATGGCATACACGGTACTTCCACCGTCATCCTCTATATCTCATATAATCATCTTTGATCATCATTGATCATAACTTTTCCCCTTGCTTCATTCGCAAGTTACCACATCCCCTAGCTCCTTTCTCATTGCTAGGCATATCATAATGATTTAATACATAAGGGGTGAGATCGGAGGCTTAGAAGTATGAGATTTGGCTTTTAAAACTCAAAAATCAACTTTGGCATGAAAACAGGGCCACGCGTACACGTCCTCCACGCGCACGCGTGGATGGCCACAATGTTCATCGACGCGTACGCGTGGGTGGAAAAACAGCAAAGGGACGTGCCCGCGTCAGCCACGCGTACGCGTGGGTGTGTTCGTGCCCAAAACTCGCACAACTCCGGCACAACTCTCGGGAGAAATGGCTCGGCATTGGGTGTAGCGCATCGACGCACACGCGCACACCACGCACTCGCGTGGCTCTTGAAAAGCGACGCGTACGCGTCAAGCTCGCCTACGCATGGAGGCATTCTGCTAAAAATTTTTCTAAGTTAAAAGCTGCAAAATTCACAGATTAAACCCCCAATCTTTTAACGGACATAACTTCCTCGTTTTAAATCATTTTTTGCCCGCTCTTCAAACGGCATGGATACCCCGGATCCAATTTTATTTCTAAATGAGTTTGGCACAAAACGGGGTTCCGGAATCCAAGTTATGTTCCGTCAAAGTATGCCTAAAAACTATATTTTCATACAAAACCACAAAGTGCCATTTTCAAAACAAGCCATTTTCAACCCTTTTCTAAATCAATCAAAGCATGCCAATTTCGACCCTTTTTAAAATCAATCAAAATATACCAAAATCAATATCAAGCCTCCTCAACTCATGCATTAACACCTTACCACAATTCACAAAACCTCCATATAACCATTTTTACCCATTTCAAACAAATGGCTAAATTACAAACACATTAACATGTCATACATCCTTCTTCATCCCAATTTCCAACAATACTATTTCCAATCAATCATCATTATACATAATCAATATCATGCTCACTATCACATGATTTCATCCACAAATCAACCTTAATCATTCCTCAAGTATATATCACAACATACATATCTCTCATGTATCATCATACCATCAAGGCATCAATAATCATAATCACATATATGACCACATAATATATCTCAACCAAAACCAAACATACATCATCTATATAATTTCACCCAAAATTACCAAATTCACACTTCAACTCCTCAAACATTATTATTCAATAACCAACCCAATCATTCATATATTCATTAACTGAAATTCATCCAATCACTTGTGTCATCATACAATGCACACATCAACTTACCTTTCTTACTTCTTTTCGGCCTCCGGCCCAATTTCACAATTTAAATGCATAAACCACAAATCAATACTCATTACCCAATACATCAAATTCTCAATACACCAAACATACAAGGCCACACAATTCTCAACCCAATCATTAATTCACATTACGTACCAACTATGCATATTAGCACCAACCATTTACCGTACCTCTTGTAGCCAAACCGATTGAGCCTCTTCTATGGAAGTCTTCACCAACCCTTAGCTCCAAGCCTCACCAAAGCTCCACAAGTAACACCAACCTCCCAATTGTGCATCAAAATCACCAAATATACTAACATAACTAACTTCACCTACATACATCAATCTAGGGCTCATAAAAATGACAAATCACAAGAGTTTGAGCACTTCTTACCTCAGCCCATATGAAGTAGGGATAGAACCCACTTAGAATCCATGTTGGAGTATCCCTAAACACCCAAAATCACAAGATTTCAACACTAACTATCCAAAAATGTATAATAGTGAGGAATTTTAAAAATTGGGTAGAGATGAATGGAATACTCACCACAAAACTTAGATAGAATTGTAGAGAATGAGAAGAGCAACGCGTGACTGTAAACGGCTCGTCAATCAGAGCTCCGTAGTTTAAGTTATGGTGGTTTGAAGATCAAAGAGAGTTAGGTTTTCTCTCTTCTCTTCTCTATTCTCAATTCAGCGCCCCTCTTCTTATTTTTAGGGTAAAATGAACTGAAATGCTCATAACTAATGTTTATATATGTTGGGTCTTAGGCCCACTTAGGCCCGGTTCACTTATTTTGTCCGTTGGCCCAATTTTTGGGCCAAAACTCTTTAAGATTAGCACTCTAAATCGCACTTTAAATATTTCTACCTCCCCTAATTATAATTCCTCATTTCTTAATCTTATTTACTCATAATCAATTTTCTCAACTGTAGTACCAGACAGGTCTCAGCCGGTACTGCCAGTCAAAATTCTACTGTGCGCTTTTACGTAGAAAACTATGTTTTCCGACTCGAAAAAATTCACTGAATCCAAATTTCATATTTAAATCATCAAATTCCAATTGTCAAATCTTCCAACCATATTTGCTTCTATTTAACTTATTATTTAATTAATTTCAGTTAGACCGGGTATTCCACTCTTGGCGTTGAAGCCGACTATACACGAATCACTCTTATTAGGCATTAGCTTCACGCATGTTGGACATATTCACTGCAGCCATACTCGACAACTACTCAACCGGTTAGAAGTCCACCCTGAACCTCCATACGTCCATGTTCACATTAGCAATATCTCCTTTAATCTCATCCATTCACATATTTTAAAGTAAATCTCAACGTTATAGAAGAATGGAGGACTGAACTTTCAGTACGGTTCAATACCTCACCAGAAACGCTTCCCTATCATAGAATCACTTATTTATTAGACTAAATTCTCATTTTAGTCCCTCATATTCACGCGATTACTCATTTTGGTCCCCGAAATTCAAAATTACCTATACTGGTCATCCAGATTCAAGTTTGGGCACCAATATGGTCCCTCAACTCTTTTCGGTGATGATTAGACAAATGGAGTGCTGAGATGACACCCTCCCTACCACGCTGGACGCTGCAACGGCTAATATGACATGGCGAGAGTTGTATTTGATCCAATTTAGTCCCCCTTGTTAAAACTTTGTCATTATAACTCAGATAAATAATAAGATAATTAGGGTTTCAGGGACTAAATTGGATACAAATACAACCTTCGCCACATCAACTAGCCGTTATCGTGTTCAACGTGACAAGAAGGGTGTCATCTCAGCACTCCATTTGTCTAATCATCACCGGAAAAAGTCGAAAAACCATTAGGGGTGAAAGTTACCGAACCGGACCGAAAAATACCGCAAAACCGAACCGAAAATTACAACAACCGAATGAAAAACCGAAAAAATCGGTTTTTTTTGTTTTTTTCGAATTAAACTGATCGGTTCGGTTCGGTTTTCGGTTGGTTTAGTAAAAACCGAACCGAACCGAACCGAACCGAGGCAGATGCTCTCTAGTGATTGTTTTTACTAGTTTACCCTTAGTTTAACCTAGGTATAAAAGCCTAAATCTGAAACCCTTCACCCTCTTCCCCTTTCACTCGCGCAGCTCTCATTCACACAGACACCCACTTCCCAACCCATCTTCTATTCTTCCTCCTCCATGCGACCATGACTGAGAGAATGAGAGGTTGAGAGAGCCAGAGATCCAGAGAGCGTCATCCACCATCAAGGAAGCCCTCCATCGTCGCTCGAAGCTGTCGCAAGTCATCAATTCATCTCCGACGCAGACTCGCATGCATAGCAAAGAGCAGCGCCATCGTGTAGCCAGAAGCCCAGAAGCATCATCCAGTTCGCGCCCTCCACCGTCGCTCGAAGCCGCCGTCCAGTCATAAGCCGTGGCAACAAACCCTAAGCGGAGCAGCACTCTGGTTGCCGAGCAGCAGTCCATTCGCCGAGCCCTCTCCTGCAAAAAGCAACTGAACAATATCTTCTTTGGAGGTTAGAATTTCTCCTTCGTTATAATTTTTTTTACAGTAATTAATGTATATATTGTCAATACAATGAAACACAGAGAAGAATTTTTTTGATCAATTTTCATGTCCTAACCTGGGGACGTTAAAATATATTATCGCCTTAAAAAATCTTTAATTCCGAATGGTGAAAACAAGCTTAATTAAGACCCACATTTTCATAGTCTGCAATATTTTTTCAACAGAATATATAACTTTAGTAGGATTTTTAGTGATATTTGTACTTGATTTAACCTGAATTATGCTGCCCTTTCATTTTGTACCTCCAATAATAATATAGCCTTTGTGTCTAATCAGGCAATCACATTATAATGGAACTAGTTAATTGTTTGAGTATTATTATTATTATTTATACTCAGAACACATGATCATGGTTTAAGATGTCCCACCAATCTTCAATTTGAAAAATGTATCCAATTTCAATCAAAAGATCAGTTTTCCATAAGTCCTTTATTGTTCAGTATATATAATCATGTAAGTGTAGCTGTTTGAATCCAGAATATACATTTAAAGGTCCTGACTTGCTACTTGCTAATCTTGTTGGATGACTTTGAATATTATGTAATTTATCTTGGTGTCTTTTTGCTCTTGTTTTGAATGAATGCGTGTATGTAATTGTAAATCTAAAAATATTGGGAAAAGTTACAACTCACATTGGAATTAAAGGTCATCATCATCATCATCATTGAGAAATTTTCAATTTATATATAGAACATACATGTCCCTCATTTCATTAATTTTATGTTGCTGTCTCTGATTGTTTATGGTCATTTAAATTCTGTTGATTGGCTTTAAAAATGAATTAATTATGATTCTGTTTATGAGTTGCTTATGAGCTGCTTTGGTTCTGCTTATGAGCTGTTAATGAAATGAATTCTGCTTTGGTTCTTCTTATCATTTACTTGCTTACTCTCTCTGTGCATATATTGATAGAGTGATAGATAGATAAATATATTGTAGATGAATAATGAATTGTATTAACTAATAACTATGAACCTGAGGGAGCTGGATACCTTTTTCTGTCTAAGTATCTTCGTAATTTAATTTTTGGTGTTCTTTTTTCTATAAGTTATGGATTTGGGATATTTTGGTTAGCCACAAATTTATCTTTTGGGATATTTTGGTTGGCCACAAGTTTATCTTTTATGCAGTGCTTCAACTACTGCATTATAATTAATAATTCTCTACTCTGCACATAATTCTCTCTCACACACACTGTTTTAATTTATAAATTTTAACTATTACTCTCAAAGCTACACATATATAAGCTTTAAATGTTGAAAACAATATTTTTAAATAAGTATTAATGTTGAATTTGTTGCTGGAAACAATACTTTTAGTGAAGTTGATGAGTTTGGATGCTGATTTATATATTTATAATTTATAATCTATATTATGTTTATGTTTATAATCTATATTGATTTTTTTGTTTTGTTTTTTTTTTGTAGAAATTGCACCAACCGGAAAAGATGATGACGAGTCTGGTGTGGATTTAGATTGGTTTTTATTTGTTTTAAAGTGATTGTTTCGGTTTAAAGTATGTTTATTTATGTTGTTTTGCTAGACATTTTTAATTGTCTTTATTTTATGTTTAATTAAGTTGAATTTGTATTGAATTTGGATGTAATATACTCTTGTTATTCTAGTTTATTGATGATTTTAAACTTCATTTTATGGTAATTTAAATGCTGATTATTAGGTGTAAAAAAACCGAAAAAACCGACCGAACCAAACCGCTGTTGGTTCGGTTCGGTTCGGTTCGGTTGTTCAAACAGCAGCCAACCGAATGGTTGGTATTATTGTAAAACCGATCAGCTCGGTTCGGTTGGTTTTCGGTTCAAAACCGAACCAAACCGAACCGATTACACCCCTAAAAACCATATTGGTGCCCAAACTTAAATCTAGAGGACCAGTATAGGTAATTTTAAATTTCGAGGACCAAAATGAATAATCGCGTGAATTTCATGGACCAAAATGGGAATTTAGTCTATTTATTAAGGATTAATATACTTTATCGTACATCTTGAAATAGAGTTAAAATTTGAGGATTTAGTAAGGGTATAGTTACTAAATTTTATATTCAAGATGTATAAATTAATACCAATTTTTTTCATAATTTTGTGTTTAATATTTATATTATGTTATTATAAAATTATTTATTTTATCCAACAAATTAAGGTTTATTAATATTAATATATTAAACACTACTTTAAAAATATTCGATATTTATGTACTTAGTAGCTATTAAAGATATCATTGTTGTCACCAATTGATTTGTTGTTAGATCATTTGTTTTGTTAATACAAATATAAGTTTATATGTAATGCACTATTATTTAAGTTACAATTTAATTTTAAAAATTATACTAAATATTAATATTAATATTTTTATAAATAAAAAATAAAAAATAATAATTTTAAAACTTCCCAAATGGAGAATTAAAACTTTAGTATCTAAAACGCAGATTTAAGGTTGTTTGTTTTAATACTTAACAAAATCATAATGATTTTAGTTAATTTTGAACTATTCCTTTCCTACTTTATAGAAAGTGCATAATTTATTCTTTTTAAAAATTTAATTTTTATTGCATAGATTTTGTTGGTAAACATTTTTGTTATATTATATAAATTGATATTATTTATATTTTTTTAATTATATCTATAAATTTAGAGCGCATGGTTTATGACAGTTTTAAGTTTTTTAAAATTTATATTTAGTTCGAAAATACTTTTGTTACGTTAAACACATTAGTATTAATTTAAGTTTTTTAGAAGTTGTATATTAATATAATCAAGTCATTCATTTATCAAATGAAAAAAGTTTTATGATTAGGGATAAAGTTAAAATTTATTCTTTAGGATTTATACATGATTTGACAAGTTTTTATTTTTTATTAAGGAAATTAAAGTGGCTATTTATTGACGTTGTTGAATAGTTTTTTTACTATATTTATACTATTTTTGAGTTATTCATTAATCTCTTATTAATGATTTGAAGCATGTAGTTGATCGCAATTTAGGGTTGTTAAAGCTTTAGGTTTTATATAAGATACAAATTTATTTTATATACTTCTTTTTTTTTTTTCAAACAAATTGATACTACTTTCAATTTTAAATTTTAATTTTATGCTATAAATATAGTTTGTGTCCAGACCAATTTATTGAATAAATTAATATTATCTTAAAATAAATTATTTTAAAATAGACTGATAATATAAAAAATTTTATATGATCCTTCAATCATATTCATATCTTTAGATGATTGTGTAAAATTCTTTTGCACACCGTGCATAAAAATTAATTAGTAATCTAAACACATAAATTGAAACATATTTATCTATACATATTTATAATATTACACAGTTATTTATTTAGCACAAAATTAAGATATATAATTTAAAGATATAATTAAAGCATTAACTTTTAGAAAATATACATAGTTTGTAATATTTTATTTTTACATTAAACACATTAAGAATAAGGTTGGATTGATTTTTGAAATTTTTTGTATTATTTTTTAGAAAAAATTTTATTTTACTAGATAAAAATTATTTCACATTTAGATAAATTAAAAAAAATTGAAATATTAAACATGTTTTGCTCTAAGATATCATTGGCTTTTAAAAAAAACCACTAATTTACTTTTGTGAATAAAAATATTTTTTTAAAGATGTATTAAAATGTATTTAAAACTTATTAAAATTACTTTATTTTTTATAAAAGGTACTTTTTTTGACTGAAATAAACCAATTCAAAGTTTCAAACCAACACTAATATTGATTTTATTTATCTTAAAAAAATTTATAAACTAATTAATATTGATATCATTTAAAAATGATAAAATTACCTATTTCTAAATAATTAATTTTTTTGTAAAAATAAAATTAAAATTCTAATATTTAAAATAAATAAAAAATTCTGGCTTTTTTAAATACTTTAAAAAGTGTCTATTAAGTATTGAACATAGTGCAACGAATAGATTGGAACAGTTGAAGTTTTAGGGAAAAAATGAAGAAAGTTATTATTATTATTATTAATATTGTTATTAAAATTGGGAAAATATCTGTGATAAGGGCTTAGGGTTTGGCAATGTTTCGAGGGTTTGGGCTTCAGAACTGGAGAGGAAAGGTTTAAGTTTAATTTTACTGGTTCACTGAATGGTTTCACCATACCGGCTTGCACAAGCACTTTTACGCATAATGGGCTCTAACTGTTCCTGCTTTGCCAATCTATTAAGCCATCCCAACGAATACCACTACTTAGGCTTCCCACTGTTCACTAGAGCTAATATTAGGAGAATCTTATATCTTACCATTTAATGTCTTTTACTTCCTTTTTTGATGGGCTTCTTAGTCCTTTATCCACCATGTAACGACAAAACTGAAATTCATTACCGGACCGTAAATAAAATTCTACTCTTCCAAATATAAAGTTCACCTTCATACCAAAAAGTCTTCCTAATTTATATAAATTACGTTTAATGTAATTAATAATAAATTAAAATATTGTCTTTCTTTTAATAATATAATCATATACTCTACTTCAATTAATTGATTTAAAATATTAATACACACATCATAACCTTAATCATATATAAATATTACCGTTCACATACTAATATATTAATATACATGTTCTTTTAATTTTATTATATAATAAATTTATATAATTAATATATTAATATATATTTAGTATTATTTCAAATTTTTTTTATTCTCAAAATTCAAATGAAAAGTTTTATTTAAGAGTTTATAATTACACTTATTATTATCCAAATTATTAGGTTCCAATTGATTAAAGAGTTTAATTGTTCAATATTAATAATTTAAAGGTGTCATAGAAATGGTGAAAATACAAATGATTTTTAATTAATTCTGATCTTTTTGCATCCACATTCATTTCAATAATAAACCTAATTATCAATTTAATTAATATTAAATTAGAATATTATTTATTTTATAATCATATATTAATTATACATTTAAATTATTCAGTTGCCCACAGTAAAACTAAAGGCTACAATTTATTTAAGCATCTTGACAATAATGACCAAATTAAAAAAGTAATACACACACACAACTGTGTGCTAAGTTGCGAATTTTTTTATGGAGATCCTTTTGATGAAAATTTTTGTTATAACTTTCATAAAATAATTGCATAATGCTTTTAAAAATAAAAAATATTAATTAATAATATAACAATTTAATTTTTTAATTTAATAATAAATAATTATATATTATTGTAGTATAATTTATATAATGTAAATTTCGTGCAACTATCAATAAATTAAAATATTATATTTCTCTTAATAATATAATCATATATGTTTCTATTATTAATTGGTTTAAAGAATTTTCACACACATTCTAACTTTAATAATATATAAATATTTTCTTTCTCATAATCATATATTAATATACAGGTTGCTTCTATAAGTATAATGCTTTTAAGAATGAAAAAAAATTAATTGATGATATAATAAAAAATATCAAAATAAAATCAGACTCAATACATTAAGAAATAAAATCTTAAAGTAACTACCTATACAAACAAACCATGGGATTTTCAATAATAAAAAATTTTGAAATATTATTTTTTCTCAATATTCAATTTGAAAACTATGTTTAATAGACTAACATATTTAGCACTCAATTAGAGTTTATATATTTAAAATTAAAAAAATAAATTATTAACTAATGATAGTAATT
>NC_029775.3:108785982-108792615 GCF_000817695.3 Arachis duranensis
ATTCTCTAACTTAAAAACAAATAATTATATATATACAATTGTAGTATAATTTGTATAATTTACATTTAGCATAATTAGTAATAAATTAAAATAATATATTTCTTTATAATAAATAATCATATAGGTTGCAACCATAAATTGATTTAAAATATTAATACATAGATTTTAACTTTAATAATATATAAATATTATCTTTTTCATAATTATATATTAATGCATGTTTCTTCTATAAGTGTAGTGTTAAGATTAGGAAATAAAATAATTAATAATGTAATAAAGAGCAACAAAATAAAATTATACTCAATACATTAAGAAATTAAACAAAATCTCAAAGTAACTACTTAAAATAACTTAATCATGAGATTTTCAACTGTAACACTCTAATTATCAAAATGTTACGTTTTTGGCTGTGTCACTCTGATATTCTGGGTATTACGACGACTCTTATAATATTTAATACTAAAATATGAGCCTGTTTAAAACTTAAGTCGTATTACCGCTCAAGAGACTTTTTAATAGATAACATACATCCATACAAATATCAATACTTACAAAGGATACCTATATATATACATAATAATAATATTACAAGCATTACCTAATACAATTTCTATCTCTCTTACAGAATGTATAAAGATAAAGGCGAGGGTAAACATAATATCTAAAACAATACAATACATCATATAAACTAAAAACAGAATAAACTCTTCGTGACTTTCTCGTCCATATCCTGAAAAGGAAACACCTATAGGGGAGTGAGAACATTATCCTCGAAAGGGTTCTCACTATAGGGTTGCATAATTACTATAATAGGATACGTGAAAATAAAATCGTTATAGTGATTAATAACCGCCTTATGCATCTTTTCAAAACCAAAGATTTAATATCAAAATTTCAAAATTCTTTCTGGAAGAGAAAAATGTTAATTCTTCAAAAATCCAAAGGCCTTTCTAAAAGTCTTTTCTAGACAGTATGAATGATTAAACTGTTCCAAACATAAGTTTATTAAGTCTATGCTGAACCAGATTAGTTTTTTATACTTTTCTAAGCCAAAAACACAAACTAAACACGGCCTTCGACCCATCTCATAATCAGTCACGGCCCTAGGCCCAAACAATTCAATCCACAACCAATCCATGACAATCCAATAGAGTTTCAGTCACAAACACAAGTAGGAAAGCTCAAGCACAAACAAGCAGTTACATCAAGTAGAACAATTAACAGTTAAACACAATTAATCACATAGGCAAATCAAGTACAATATGCACACCCAGACAATGTCACATAGATGAATATGATGAATGCCTGTCCTAGTGGCTGATGAGTCTCATCTGTCGGTTATAAAGCCAACTTGACAAGTCCTGGTAGCTAACCATTAGACTGTCCCTTTGTCGCACGTCCCCAACTCGAGTTATTCACAATCATAATCATAATCACACAACACCCACATTGGTGTTTATCCATGGGGGTGAGCTCATCTGGAACTTTCACAGTGTCCGACCACACTTACGACATAGGGTCAGCAGAGTATCAAGTCTCAACCTGGAGCACGTGGTGGGTAGCCACTACTTTTACCCAGGAAAACTCGTATCTCAGATAATTGGAAGTGCAATAATCACTTTATCAACTCAATAATAATCCATATTCATACTCAGCCATCCGGCTCATAACATATTCCACAATCAGCCATGATTCATTATCATATACCGCCATTCTGGCTCATAACATATTCCACAATTAGCCATAATTCATTATCATATGCTGCCATTCCGGCTTATAACATAATAGCACTTTCACCATCCAATATCATAAAGCTCATAAAATCATCATTCAAGCCATAAATCACTTTTTCTCAAATCACTTTTCTTTGAAATGAAATTCAATTCATCCCAGTCTTAACTTCAAAAATCCAAATTTCTCAAATCACTTCTATCTTATAAGCCATCTTTGTCAAAAGAAATTTCTTCTTTCAAAACAAGCCACATTTCCACAACATCCTTCTAAAACTTCCAAATGATTCATCAACTAGGCCAAATTAAAAATGTCTTTTGAAAGATCCAAAAAATCAGTCATCCTTAAAACATAATTTGGAAATAGAAATTTCTCAGCAGAGTCTCAAGACTTTAGGGAAGGACAACCTATCTCAATTTCATAAAAATTTATTGAAACTCTTAAAATCATAGATTCTTGGTTTAAGTAAATAGAAATAGAATTTATTATAAAACTGAATCATATAAAGTCATAAGTCCCAACCCACTCCAAAACCAATTCACTTGAAACGGAGCCAATCTATTTAAATCAAAACCACTTTCAGGTTCCTTCTTAAAACCAATTCTCTGACTTCTTCCAAAATGTCACAAACGCAATTATTCAATCAAAAGTCTAATTTCCTTTAAATTCACTAAAAGTTCCTCTGAACGAAATCCTTAAGTCTAACTAAAAGCATAAGCCCTTTTAATATTTAAAATCAATATTAGAACATAATACTTTTCTTCAGTGATTCAAAATGGTAAAGTAATTCCTTTCTAAATAAATTGACCTCAAGACATATATTTTTCTTAAATAAATTAAACTCGAAAACATAACTATTTTCTTAATAAATCAAATAATACAATTTCTCAAATCCAAGCCTCTCTAAATAACTTTTCAAACAAAGTCTAAGATTTTTATAGAAATTTCGACAGCACCTCCCCTAAAACTTGGACTTTGCCACCCTTTTCGGGTCCCAACCAAACTATTCCACAATCCTTTTCAATGATCCAAAACCCAAAATCAGTTCAAAAGCAAGCTGAGTCCAACATTCATCTCATTTTCATATCACAAGGAAACCGTCTCAAGATCAAATCATTATCAACTGATTAAACTCATTTTCAAAACTTTAAAGAAACAATTCAGCAATAATCCATTTTTCAAAACCAAACAATAATCCAATCAAACATATAATCATATTCATCCAAGATAGCCAGACAATACATAAGACTTGTACAATCACTAAAAAGTATATTTCTCACATCGATATCCATTTATAACAATTCCAAATTATAAAATTGAGATTTTAGAAAAGCCCCTAAATACTAACTAAGGTGCTTCTATGAAACCTTTTTATTCTCTGACCCTTGGTGTTAACTTATTGCTTTTCTTTTTCTTAGAAACTTATTCTTTATTGAAACTTAGTGTTTTGTGTTGAGGCAGCTCTTTTTGGTAAGTTTTCAATCAACACTTCCGATCCCGTTGGCTCAAGGTGTTGGGTGATGAAGCACCCCTCAGGACTTACTACTCAAGCCTTTCCTTAACACATACACACCACAGGCACTTGGCTTACAATTCAGCCTAGAGACATTGATGCCCAACACCTCTTTGGGTTACTAAATGCTTTGTAGTTAGGCTGCTCTTGATAATGGACTTTTGGTTGATAATCCCGGGTTAGTTAACCCAAGTTATCAAGTGATAAAGCACTCCTCAGAACCTAATCATCCAAGCATGTCCTAATACAAAAGCACCACAGACATATATCTTAAGGTTCAAGCTATTGGTTTGTGGCCTAACTTTGCCACTAACGTTGGTTTCTCTTTTATTTTTTCTCTTTTCTTTTTGCAAGGATCTTTTGCTTACCAAGGTTTCATATAATGCAAACTAAGCTCATACTTAAGGGAACATTCTACCCTTTCAACTTTATTAGTGAACTTACTAACTTTTCAAGCATGCACCACCACATAACCTTATTCTATTTTCTACCAAAAAAGGACCTTTACTCTTTCTTTGTTTCATAACATTTTTTTATTCAAGCATGGGAACAAAAGTATACACTCAAGCAAGATGACATGATGTAGACACTTAAGCTAGCAAGATAAAATGACAATTAAAGAAAGCAGACAGAACGTAAATGGATACGAAAACAGGGTACAATCACACTTCCAATTAAAACACTTCAAATTGGAAATAGTTAAGTGACAATACAACCTCTTGGTGTCTTCTTGCTTAGTCCTTCATCATCATCCTTAGCTTTTGTATTCTTCTTTATGATGATGCATAGTCCCTCTAAAAATTGAATGACTTCCTGCAAAGATATTGGAAGTTACTTGTTCCCCTAAGCACTTGAAAAATGGTTATCATGCACGTATGGTTGTAGGCTTCTGAACTTGCTTTGGTGTGTGAACATCAAACTTAGTTCCTTGCCAACATCTATTATGCAGTAAATTGATTACATGCATGAAACGTTGTGCTTTTATTAAGTAAGCTAACTATGAACTAGAAATTGATTACATGCATGAAAAGTGGTTTCCATGATTATTTGGAGTTAATGACTAATTGTGCTCTTCGGAGGGTTGCAATGTGTTTCCATGAATCTATGGTCGAACACCAAACTTAGCCTCACACATTCACCCTTTTTGAACTTATTTTGGTGTGCAACACCAAACTTAACTCCTTGCAATCCATACCAATTACTCAACATTTTTATTGAAAAGCTATGAAAAGAAACTACCTCAGGTTGGGTTGCCTCCCAACAAGCGCTCTTTTATTGTCATTAGCTTGACATCTTCATTTTTGCTTATCATGGGGGTCGGAAATCACAGTGCCTTAGCTTGTCTGTCTTCACTGTGAACTTCCTTCCGGTTTCCTCTTTGATGACTTCTATACATTCTTGTGGAAGGATCTTAGTCACAGTGTAGTGATCAGACAACTGTGAGGATACCTTCAAGGGTTGAATATTGATCATCACTCGATCCCCTAGTGAAAACCTTCCAGTGAGGATTTTTTGCTTTTCTTTAGTTCTATCCTCTGCTTCTTCTTGAAAGAGTTCCTTGTTGTGTTTTTCTTGGCTGGTGCTTCCTTTGTCCAATATTTTCTCGTTGTCCTCTATGATCCCTTTCCATCCTTCCTTCTTTGTAGCATCTTTGTTGTTGGTTGGTTTATCTTCAATGGTTTTGAAGAAAGTATCTGGTTTCTTCTCACCCATTTCTGCAAAGTACTTTGCCAGTTGAGCTATCTGCTCCTCAATTCCTCTCATTAACATCTCTTGGTTCATTGTTGTTTCCTCTTGATGTTTCATCATTCTCTCCATTAGGATCTCCAAGTTTGTGATTCTCTGAGAGTCTTGTGAGGTTGGTTGGTTATGACCTGTTGAAGGTAAGAAGGGTGGGTGTGGTGGAGGCATGTAGTGGTTGTTATTGCTGTAATGGTGTTTTTGATGATTTATGAAGTTCGGGTTGTTATAATGGAATTCCCTTGGTCTGTGATTTTGGTACTCACTCCTTCTCCAGTTGAGATGGGTTTGGGAGTGTCTGTGTTGTGAGGGTTGGCTTTGAATGGTATTAGTGGATGTGTGATATTGATTGTGTGTGATCATGAGGTTGCCTTGGTGGAAACTTCCTTGTTCTTGATGTTGAAACTCCCTCATTCTCAGATAGGAATGGGGTCTCCATGGTGGAAATTTGGCATTCACTGCAGCAGATGTTTCCATGTTTTGCTGTGGTTGAGGATGCATTTGTTTGTTTAAGTCTTTGAATGTATTCACCTCTTCACTATTCATCACTTCTCTTTCTGAGATTGCATTTTGTGGTTTCTCAAATGACTGTTGGTTATTGACTCCTTTGTTATTGAGATATGCAATTCCTTGAGCAGTTGTTGTTGCTTTGAGTAGGCCATCTGAGAAGTAATCCACTGCTTTTCTTGTTTCTGGGGTCAATCCTTCATAGAAAGCTCGGAAGCCCACTTTATCAGTCGCTTTCTTGTATCTTTCCCAGGCCTTAAAGAGTGGTTCTTCGTCCCCTTGTGTGAATAGATGTTCCTCCTTTTTCAGCTGGATGATCTGTCTAGATGAGGTGAATTTGGCCAGAAATTTGGTAACCAAATCATCCCAACTAGTGATACTTCCTTGAGGAAAAGTTTCAAACCATTGTGCAGCTTCACCCTTCAATGAGAAAGGGAACAACAGGATCTTGTAAGTGTCCTGATCTGGACCATCAGTTTTGACCGCATTGCAAGTTCTCAGGAAAGTAGATATATGCTGTTGAGGATCCTCTGATGGATTTCCATCGTAAGAACAATTGTTCTTGATGAGTGCAATGAGTGGTGGCTTCATATCATGATACCCTATGTCTGTAGAAACTTGATTTTCTGTGATATGCAAACAATCAGGATGATCAATCAACAACACGCTTGAGAATTGAGTGCAGTTATTTGAGATAAATTGTTAGTGAGTTAATAGAGGCAATTTCTCAAACAGTTAGTATGTTAGTAAAAAGACAAAGAAAAAGTGCTTGATCTAGACCTCCACTTCACTTAATCATTGTCAATCTATTTCAATCCCCGGCAACGGCGCCAAAAACTTGATGTGTGGAAAACGATCCAACACAAAACTCACCGGCAAGTGTACCGGGTCGCATCAAGTAATAATAACTCACATGAGTGAGGTCGATCCCACAGGGATTGAAGGATTGAGCAATTTTAGTTTAGTGGGTGATTTAGTCAACCGAATCAGTTTTGGTTGAGTGATTTGTGTTTAACAGAAATTAAATGACAGTAAATGTAAATGGGGAAGGGAAAAGTGCAGTAAATTGAAGAACAGAATTGTAAAATTTCAGAATCTTAAAGAGCAAGAAAGTAAATGACTGAAACTTAAAGTGCAAGAAA
>NC_029775.3:108793579-108793908 GCF_000817695.3 Arachis duranensis
TCACTTTCATCATTATATTCATCATGTTCTTGGGTACGAATGAATATCTTGGAATAAGAATAAGAGAGATTTGAATAAAAGAAAATGGAATTGCATTAATACTTGAGGTACAGCAGAGCTCCACACCCTTAATCTATGGTGTGCAGAAACTCCACCGTTGAAAATACATAAGTAAAAGAGGTTCAGGCATGGCCGAATGGCCAGCCCCCCTAACGTGATCAATAGCCTCTTAAGATGAAGAATAAGATATTAAACTGTCAAAAGATGTCTAATACAATAGATAAATGTCCTATATATACTAGACTAGCTACTAGGGTTTACATGAGTAA
>NC_029775.3:108794214-108797094 GCF_000817695.3 Arachis duranensis
ACATTGAGAGCGCGCCAATTGGAGTTCTGTAGCTCCAGAAAATCCATTTCGAGTGCAGGGAGGTCAGATTCCAACAGCATCAGCAGTCCTTTTGTCAGCCTTTTTCAGAGTTTTGCTCAAGTCCCTCAATTTCAGCCATAATTTACCTGAAATCACAGAAAAACACACAAACTCATAGTAAAGTCCAGAAATGTGAATTTATCATAAAAACTAATGAAAAAATCCCTAAAAGTAGCTAGATCCTACTCAAAGCTACCTAAAAATAGTGCCAAAAAGCGTATAAATTATCTGCTCATCAGCCATGTGATCCCATCTCCACCACCTTCCGAACCTCCTCAGCCCCAGTAAAAGCACAAGTATATACAACACAAGTAAAACATAAGTAGAGGCATATACAGCAACTAATACAAGTAGTAATTAGACATGTTAAACAAATAGAATATCAATGAATATTAATTATAATTAGATGAGCGGGACTTGTAGCTTTTTGCTTCTGAACAGTTTTGGCATCTCACTTTTTCCTTTGAAGTTTAGAATGATTGGCTTCTCTAGGAACTTAGAATTTCGGATAGTGTTATTGAATTTCCTAGTTAAGTTTGTTGATTCTTGAACACAGCTACTTATGAGTCTTGGCCGTGGCCCTAAGCGTTTTGTTTTCCAGTATTACCACCGGATACATGAATGCCACAGACACATGACTGGGTGAACCTTTTCAGATTGTGACTCAGCTTTCCTAGAGTCCCCAGTTAGTGGTGTCCAGAGCTCTTAAGCACACTCTTTTGCTTTGGATCATGACTTTAACCACTCAGTCTCAAGCTTTTCACTTGAACCTTCATGACACAAGCACATGGTTAGGGACAGCTTGATTTAGCCGCTTAGGCCTGGATTTAATTTCCTTGGGCCCTCCTATCCATTGATGCTCAAAGCCTTGGATCCTTTTTACCCTTGCCTTTTGGTTTTAAGGGCTATTGGCTTTTTCTACTGCTTCTTCTTTTTCTATATACTCTTTTTAGCCATTTTTTTTCCGAATTTCTTCTTTTTCACTACTTTTTCTTGCTTCAAGAATCAATTTCATGATTTTTCAGATCATCAATAACATTTCTCTTTGTTCATCATTCTTTCAAGAGCCAACAATTTTAACACTCATAAACAACAAGATCAAAAATATGCACTGTTCAAGCATTCATTCAGAAAACAAAAAGTATTGTCACCACATCAATGTAATTAAATTAAATTCAAGGATAAATTCGAAATTCATGTACTTCTTATTCTTTTGAATTAAAACATTTTTCATTTAAGAGAGGTGAAAGACTTAATGGATTTTATTCATAGCTTTAAGGCATGGTTACACACTAATGATCATGAAGTAGAGACACAAAACATAGATAAACATAATACTTTAAAAACCGAAAACAGAAAGAAATAAAGAACAAGGAATGAATCCACCTTTAGTGGCGTCTTCTTCTTGAAGGACCAACAATGTCCTTAAGCTCTTCTATGTCTCTTCCTTGTTTCTGTTGAATGATTCCTAGTAATTTTGGTGTTTCTACCCTTTAGTTGCTTCCAATATTTGTGTGGAGGACAACTTATCCCCTGAGGTATCTCAGGGATCTCTTGATTTACAGCCACATGTTCTAACCAACTGAGCTATTCCAGCTTACATGAGTCTTTCCATCTTCCAAGACTCAGAGGTGGAAGCTTTTGTCTTCCCTTTGAGGTTTCTCTGGCCTTAGGTGCCATTAATGGTAATGGAAAAGCAAAAAAGCTATGCTTTTACCACACCAAACTTAGAATATTGCTCGCCCTCGAGCAAGAGAAGAAAGAAAAGAAGAAGAAGAAGAAGAAAATGGAGGATAGTGAGGGGAGATGGATTCGGCTATATGGGTGGAATTGGGTGGGAAGGAGAAGTTAAATTGTAAAGGTAGGTGGGGTGTATGGGGAAGAGTGGATAAATGTGGGTGGTGAATGAAAAACAGAAGGGATGGCCATGAATGGAGAGAGAGAGGGCGAGGTAGGTGGGGATCCTGTGAGGTTCACAGATCCTGAGGTGTCAAGGAATTCCATCCCTTCACCATATAGGCATGTAAAATGCCTTCATGCATCATTCTGGCGTTCAAACGCCCATTGGTGCATGTTCTGGGCGTTCAACGCCCATGTGATGCATGTTTCTGGCGTTGAACGCCAGTTTCATGCTTGTTCCTGGCGTTCAGCGCCAGTTTGTCCTCTCTGTGCACATTCCTGGCGTTTAACGCCAGGTTGTTGCTTGTTTTGGGCGTTCAGCGCCAGAATGGTGCTCTGTTCTGGCGTTGAACGCCGGCCAGATGCACCTTACTGGCGTTGAACGCCAGTCTGCGCTACCTCCAGGGTGAACAATTTTTTTTCTTCTGTTTTTGACTCTGTTTTTAATTTTTTTGATTTTTTCGTGACTCCTCATGATCATGTACCTAATAAAACACAAAAATAACAAAGAAACAAAATAAAATAAAATTAGATAAATAAAATCGGGTTGCCTCCCAACAAGCGCTTCTTTAATGTCAATAGCTTGACAGTGGCTCTCATAGAGCCACAAGGTGATCAGGTCAATGTTAGTGTGTAGTCCCAATACCAAACTTAGAGTTTGGATATGGGGTTTGAACACCAAACTTAGAGTTTGGTTGTGGCCTCACAACACCAAACTTAGAGTTTGACTGTGTGGGCTCTTCTTGACTCTGAACTAAGAGAAGCTCTTCATACTTACTCTCTTTTGTCACAGAGGGATGGCCATGTGCCTTAAACACAAGGTAGTCCCCATTCAGTTGAAGGACTAACTCACCTCTGTTGACATCTATCACAGCTCCTGCTGTGGCTAGGAAAGGTCTTCCAAGGATGATGCAATCATCC
>NC_029775.3:108797213-108797807 GCF_000817695.3 Arachis duranensis
GGCTTGTCTCACTGACTTGTCTGCCAATTGTAATGAGAACAAGGCAGGTTGTACCTCAATGATCCCCAGCTTCTCCATTACAGAGAGTGGCATAAGATTTATCCCTGACCCCAGATCACATAGAGCTTTTTCAAAGCTCATGGTGCCAATGGTACAAGGTATTAGGAACTTGCCAGGATCTTGTTTCTTTTGAGGTAGAGTTCTTTGAATCCAAGTATCTAGTTCACTAATGAGCAAGGGAGGTTCACTTTCCCAAGTCTCATTACCAAACAACTTGGCATTCAGCTTCATGATAGCTCCTAAATATTGAGCAACTTGCTCTCCAGTCACGTCTTCATCCTCTTCAGAGGATGAATAATCTTCAGAGCTCATGAATGGCAGAAGGAGATTTAATGAAATCTCTATGGTCTCTAGATGAGCCTCAGATTCCTCTGGATCCTTAATAGGAAACTCCTTCTTGCTTGAGGAACGTCCCAGGAGGTCTTCCTTACTAGGATTTTCGTCCTCCTCCTCCTTTGTGCATTCGGTCACTTTGATTAAATCAATGGCCTTGCACTCTCCTTTTGGATTCTCTTCTGTATTGCTTGGGAGAAT
>NC_029775.3:108798661-108800492 GCF_000817695.3 Arachis duranensis
TTTGCAGTTTTGTTGCATTAAAGCAACTAGTTGAGGCTTAAGCTCAAAGTTATTGGCTCCAATGGCAGGAATGGAGATGCTTCTTCCATCAAACTTGGACGTTGGCTTTGTGAAGTCACCAAGCATTCTCCGTGCATTATTATCATTATTATTTGCGGCTGCCATGTCTTTCTCCTATTCGAAAATTTCTGAAAGGTTGTTTCTGGATTGTTGTAATTTAGCTTCTCTTAATTTTCTCTTCAGAGTCCTTTCAGGTTCTGGATCTATTTCAACAAGAATGCCTTTTTCCCTGTTCCTGCTCATATGAAGGAGAAGAGAACAAGAAAAGAAAGAGGAATCCTCTATGTCACAGTATAGAGATTCCTTTATGTTAGTAGTAGAAGAAAGGGGTATAAGAAAGAGGAAGGATGGATTCGGATTTTTGGATGAAGAGAGGTGAAGAGAAGTGTTAGTAATTAAATAATTAAATAGAAGAAGAGAAGAGAGGGAGAAGAATTCGAAAATAATTTTTGAAAAAGAGGTTAGTAATTTTCGAAAATCAGAGATAGGATGAGATTAAAATTAAAATTAAAACTTGAACAATTAGTTAATTAAAAAGAATTTTTGAAAAAGAGAGAGATATTTTCGAAAATTAGAGAGGGAAAAGTAGTTAGGTGGTTTTGAGAAAGATAAGAAGCAAACAAAAAGTTAGTTGGTTGATTGAAAAAGATTTGAAATCAAATTTTTAAAAAGATAAGAAGATAAGAAGTCAGATAAGACATTTTAAAATCAAATTTTGAAAAAAGATAAAATTTTTGAAAAAGATAAGATAAAAGATAAAAAGATTTTAATTTTAAAAATTTGAAATTATTTACTTCACTAACAAGAAACTACAAGATAAGATTCTAGAACTTAAAGATTGAACCTTTCTTAACAAGAAAGTAACAAATTTCAAATTTTTGAACCAATCACATTAATTATTAATGAATTTTCGAAAATATGATATAAAGATAAGAAAAAGATTTTGAAAATATTTTGAAAATAAATTTTGAAAATTTTCGAAAATAATAAAAAAATGAAAAAGACATGATTTTTGAAAAAGATTTTGAAAAGATAAGATTTTTAAAATTGAAATTTTGGAGGGAATTAAGGAAAAGATATTTTTTTGATTTTTGAATTTTTAAAGAAAAACACAAAAATGACCCAAAACATGAAAATTTTGGATCAAGACTCAAGATGCATGCAAGAATGCTATGAATGTCAAGATGAACACCAAGAACACTTTGAAGATCATGATGAACATCAAGAACATAATTTTGAAAAATTTTTGATGCAAAGAAAACATGCAAGACACCAAACTTAGAAATCTTTAATGCATGGAAAATATGAATGCAAAAATGCACATGAGAAACAACAAACAACATAAAACAAGAAATCATCAAGATCAAACAAGAAGACTTGTCAAGAACAACTTGAAGATCATGAAGAACACTATGAATGCATGAGATTTTCGAAAAAAAATGCAAGAAAAATTTTAAAAGCATGCAATTGACACCAAACTTAAAAATTAACATAAGATTCAAACAAGAAACACAAAATATTTTTGATTTTTATGATTTTCTAATTTTTTTGTATTTTTATTTTAATTTTTTCGAAAATATTTTTGAAGAAAACGAAAAAGAAAAGAAAAATTTTGAAAAAGATTTTTGAAAAGAAAATTACCTAATCTGAGCAACAAGATGAACCGTCAGTTGTCCATACTCGAACAATCCCCGGCAACGGCGCCAAAAACTTGGTGGACGAAATTGTGATCAACAATAATTCCAGGCACTGTTAGAGAAGCTTTTTCTTT
>NC_029775.3:108801538-108817120 GCF_000817695.3 Arachis duranensis
AACTCCAAGTTATGACGTGTTTTGGGCGTTCAACTCCGGATCATGACGTTTTTCTGGCGTTTAACTCCAGACAGCAGCATGTACTTGGCGTTCAACGCCAAGTTACGTCGTCATTCTTCGAATAAAGTATGGACTATTATATATTGCTGGAAAGCCCTGGATGTCTACTTTCCAACACCGTTGAGAGCGCGCCAATTGAAGTTCTGTAGCTCCAGAAAATCCATTTCGAGTGCAGGGAGGTCAGATTCCAACAGCATCAGCAGTCCTTTTGTCAGCCTTTTTCAGAGTTTTGCTCAAGTCCCTCAATTTCAGCCAGAATTTACCTGAAATCACAGAAAAACACACAAACTCATAGTAAAGTCCAGAAATGTGAATTTATCATAAAAACTAATGAAAACATCCCTAAAAGTAGCTTAAACTTACTAAAAACTATATAAAAACAATGCCAAAAAGCGTATAAATTATCCGCTCATCAGAAACATACTTAACTTTCTTATTGAAATAACTAAGAAAAGAAAGTAACCTCTAGTTGGGTTGCCTCCCAACAAGCGCTCTTTTTTCGTCACTCGCTTGACGTCCTTCATTCTTGTTCAACTCAGCTCATGAATGCTCTCCTTCTTGTTCCAGGGTCCTCCCAGGTAGTGTTTCACTGTGTGACCATTTACTGTGAATGTATCTTTTGTAGCTTTATTCAAAAGTTCAAGATTTCCATGTGGAGAGACCTTGGTTACCAGATAAGGGCCAGTCCATTTGGACTTGAGTTTACCAGGGAAAATCTTGAGCCTGGAATTGTACAGTAAGATTTGCTACCCTGGCTCAAATTCTCTTATTGAAATTTTCTTGTCATGCCATCTTTTGGCCCTCTCCTTGTATATCTTAGCATTTTCATAAGCTTCCAGTCTAAATTCATCCAATTCATTGAGTTACAATAATCTTTTATCTCCTGGTGCTTGAGAGTTAAGATTGAGGAACTTAGTGGCCCAGAAAGCCTTGTGCTCGAGCTCCACAGGGAGGTGGCAAGATTTGCCATAGATTAGCTAAAATGGTGACCTCCCAATTGGGATTTTGAATGTAGTTCTATATGCCCACAAGGCATCATCCAACTTCCTTTCCCAGTCCTTTCTTGTGATTCCAACCGTCTTCTCTAAGATTCTTTTTAGCTCTCTATTTGGCAATTCAGCCTGGCCGTTAGTTTGAGGGTGGTATGGTGTGGCCATTTTGTGAGTTATCCCATATCTGTGGAGCAGCTTATCCATCTATTTGTTACAAAAGTGACTGCCACCATCACTAACAAGGCCTTTAGGCACTCCATATCTGGTGAAAATGTGCTTCTTGAGAAATTAGAGAACAATTTGTGCATCACATGTAGTTATTGCTATGGTTTCCACCCATTTGGAGACATATTTCACTACTACCAATATGTATTTGAATGAATATGATGGAGGGAAGGGTCCCATGAAATCTATTCCCCAAAGGTCAAACAATTCCACTTCCAAGATAAAATTCTAGGGAATTTTATTTCTCCTTGTCAAGCCTCCTGTTCTTTGATATTCATTATACTAATTTACAAAGTCCTTGGCATCTTTGAATATGGATAGCCAATAGAAGCCACGCACTCTGAAGAACTTTGGCAGCTGTTCTTTTAGCCCCAAAATGTCCACCATAATCTGAACTATGGCAGTGCCATAGCATGTTGCTCATCTCACTTTTTGGCACACACCTTCTAATCATCCCATCAGGACATATCTTGAATAGAAAAGTTTCATCCCACAAGAATTTCTTGGCCTCAGTGAGCAACTTCTTCACTTGTTGCCTAGTGAAATCTTGAGGAATCCTTCTTCCCACATTGTAGTTTGCAATATTAGCAAACCAAGGTGCTTGTTGAACTTGGAATAGATGCTCGTCTGGGAATCTCTCATTCACTGGTTGTGGTGCTTCTTGGTTTGTCTCTTGTGGTAGCCTTGACAAATGGTCTGCAACTTGGTTCTCACTTCCTTTCCTATCCCTTACTTCAATGTCAAACTCTTGTAGCAACAGCATCCACCTGATAAGCATTGGCTTGGCATCCTGTTTAGACATGAGATACTTGAGAGTAGCATAGTCAATATACACTACAACTTTTGAACCAATCAAGTATTGTCTAAATTTATCAAATGCATATACAATTGCCAAGAGTTCTTTTTCTGTGGTGGTATAATTTTTCTGTGCCTCATTTAACACTTTGCTTGCATAGTATATGACATGATGCAACCTATCCTTCTTTTGTCCCAATACAGCATCAATTGAAATATCATTCGCATCACACATGAGTTCAAAAGGAAGTCCCCATTCCGGAGGTGTGATGATTGGTGCTGTGGTGAGTTTAGTTTTCAAGGTTTCAAAAGCATGCTTGCAGTTATCATCAAAGATAAAAGAATTGTCGACCACTAGCAAGTTTCTTAGTGGTTTAGCTATCTTTGAAAAATCTTTGATGAATCTCTTGTAAAACCCAGCATGCCCAAGAAAACTTCTCACTGCTTTCACATTGACTGGTATAGGAAGCTTTTCTATGATCTCTATCTTAGCCTTGTCAACTTCTATACCCTTGCTTGAAACCTTATGCCCAAGAACAATACCTTCTGGTACCATGAAATGACATTTTTCTCAGTTCAAAACTATTTTTCTTGGCATCTTTTCAAGACAAGGGTCAGATGATGCAAGCAAGTGTCAAAAGAATTACCAAAGACAAAAAAATCATCTATAAAAACCTCTAAGAATTTTTCTACCATATTAGAGAATATGGAAAGCATACACCTTTGAAAGGTTCCCCGAGCATTGCATAACCCAAAGGGCATCCTTCTGTAGGCAAAGACTCCAAAAGGACAAGTGAAGGAAGTCTTTTCTTGGTCCTTAGGATCTACCACTATCTGATTATATCCAGAGTACCCATCCAAGGAGCAGTAGTAAGCATGGCCAGCCAACCTTTCTAGTATCTGATCAATGAAGGGGAGGAGAAAGTGGTCATTTCTTGTAGCATTATTCAATCTTCTATAATCAATACACATTCTCCACCCAGTCATTGTCCTTGTAGGGATGAGCTCATTCCTTTCATTGAATATGATAGTCATGCCTCCCTTCTTTAGTACCACCTGGACCGGACTCACCCAAGGGCTGCCAAAGATTGGGTATATGATTCCAGCATTCCATAACTTCATCACCTCCTTTTGAACCACCTCTTTCATGGTTGGATTAAGCCTCCTTTGAAGTTGCACTACTGGTCTTGAGACCTCCTCTAGCAGGATTTTATGCATGCAAATAGTAGGGCTTATACACTTGATGTCATCAATTGTCCATCCTAATGCGGTTTTGTGAGTTTTCAACTCTTCAAGCAGCTTTACTTCATCTTGCATACTCAAAGAGGAGTTGATGATTACTGGAAGGGTTTCCTCTCCACCAAAAAATACATATTTGAGATGAGGTGTGATGAGCGGATAATTTATACGCTTTTTGGCATTGTTTTTAGGTAATTTTTAGTAGGATCTAGCTACTTTTAGGGATGTTTTCATTAATTTTTATGCTAAATTCACATTTCTGGACTTTACTATGAGTTTGTGTATTTTTCTGTGATTTCAGGTATTTTCTAGCTAAAATTGAGGGACCTGAGCAAAACTCTGATAAAAGGCTGACAAAGGATTGCTGATGCTGTTGGATTCTGACCTCTCTGCACTCGAAATGAATTTTCTGGAGCTACAAAACTCCAAATGGCGCGCTCTCAACTGAGTTGGAAAGTAGACATCTAGGGATTTCCACCGTTGAATAACAGTCCATACTTTATTCGATATTAGAGGACGCAAACTGGCGTTCAACGCCAGTTCCATGCTGCATTCTGGAGTAAAACGGCAGAAACACATCACAAACCAGAGTTAAATGCCAAAAACACGTTACAACTTGGCGTTTAACTCAAAGAGAAGCCTCTGCACGTGTAAAGCTCAAGCTCAGCCCAAGCACACACCAAGTGGGCCCCGGAAGTGGATTTCTGCATCATTTACTCAATTCTGTAAACCCTAGTAGCTAGTCTAGTATAAATAGGATATTTTACTATTGTATTAGACATCTTGGTTTTATCATCTGGATTTTACATCTTTGATCACATTTGGGGGCTGGCCATTTGGCCATGCCTGAACCTTGATCACTTATGTATTTTCAACGGTGGAGTTTCTACACACCATAGATTAAGGTGTGGAGCTCTACTGCACCTCGAGTTTTAATGCAAAGTACTACAGTTTTCTATTCAATTCATGCTTATTCTTGTTCTAAGATATTCATTGCACTTCAACATGATGAATGTGATGATCTGTGACACTCATCATCATTCTCACCTATGAACGCGTGACTGACAACCACTTCTGTTCTACCTTAGAAAGAGCGAGTATCTCTTGGATTTCTTAATCAGAATCTTCGTGGTATAAGCTAGAATTATTGATGGCCACTCTTGAGGATCCAGAAAGTCTAAACCTTGTCTGTGGTATTCTGAGTAGGATTCAAGGATGGAATGGCTGTGACGAGCTTCAAACTTGCGATTGTTGGGCGTGATGACAAACGCAAAAGAATTAATGGATTCTATTCGGACATGATTGAGAACTGACAGATGATTAGTCGTGCTGTGACAGAGCATTTGGACCATTTTCACTGAGAGGATGGGATGTAGCCATTGACAACGGTGATGCCCTACATACAGCTTGCCATGGAAAGGAGTAAGAAGGATTGAAAGTATGAAAGCAGTATGTTACAGAGATCCAAAAGGAACACAGCATCTCCATACATTATCTGAAATTCTTACCAATGATTTACATAAGTATTTCTATCTTTATTTTCTGTTTATTTATTATTATTATTCAAAAACTCCATAACCATTTATTATCTGCCTAACTGAGATTTATAAGATGACCATAGCTTGCTTCATACCAATAATCTCCGTGGGATTGACCCTTACTCACGTAAGATTTATTACTTGGACGACCCAGTGCACTTGCTGGTTAGTTGTGCGAAGCTGTGAAGAAAGTGTTGAGTTAGTAGATGCGCATACCAAGTTGAATGCTATTGTTAGAAATCACAATTTCGTGCACCAAATTTTTGGCGCCGTTGCCGGGGATTGTTCGAGTTTGGACAACTGACGGTTCATCTTGTTGCTCAGATTAAGTAATTTTCTTTTCAAAATTTTTTCAAAAATCTTTCCAAAATTTTTTTATTTATTTGTTTTCATTTTTCTAAAAAAATTAATTTTCAAAAAAATTTACAAAAAAATACAAAAAAATTTAATAAAATCATAAAAATAAAAAATATTTTGTGTTTCTTGTTTGAATCTAGTGTCAATTTTTAAGTTTGGTGTCAATTGCATTTTTTTTTAAAATTATGCATTTTTGGAAAATTCATGCATGTGTTCTTCATGATCTTTAAGTTGCTCTTGATAAGTCTTCTTGTTTGATCTTGATATTTTCTTGTTTTGTGTCCTTTGTTGTTTTTCATGTGTATTTTTGCATTCATAGTGTCTAAGCATTGAAAATGTTTAAGTTTGGTGTCTTGCATGTTTTCTTTTCTTGAAAATTTTTTAAAAATAAGTCTTGATGTTCATCTTGACATTCATAGTGTTCTTGCATGCATCATGGGTTTTGATACAAAATTTTCATGTTTTGGGTCATAATTGTGTTTTTTTTCTCTCTCATCATTAAAAATTCAAAAATAAAAAATATCTTTTCCTTATTTTTCTCATAAATTTCGAAAATTTGAGTTGACTTAGTTAAAATTTTTTAAAATAAGTTGTTTCTTATAAGTCAAGTCAAAATTTTCAATTTTAAAAATCTTATCTTTTCAAAACTTTTTCAAAAAATAAAATCTTTTTCATTTTTTTACTATTTTTCAAAAATTTTGAAAATTAATTTTCAAAATCTTTTTCTTAATTTTATTTCAATTTTTCAAAAACTTCACTAATAATTAATGTGATTAATTCAAAAAAATTTAAAGTTGGTTACTTTCTTGTTAACAAAGGTTCAATCTTTAAATTCTAGAATCATTTCTTTTAGTTTCTTGTTAGTCAAATAATTAAATTTAATTTTAAAAATCAAATCTTTTTCAAAATTATCTTTTCAACCATATCCTTTCAAATAATATCTTTTTCAAAAATTTGATTTCAAAATATCTTTTCTAACTTCTTATCTCTTCAAAATTGATTTTCAAATTTTTTTCAACTAACTAATTGACTTTTTGTTTGTTTCTTATCTTTTTCAAAACCACCTAACTACTTTTCCCTCTCTAATTTTCGAAAATTGCTCCTTCTCTCATCCTATTCTATTTATTTATTCATTTACTAACACTTCTCCTCATCTCAAGAATTCGAACCTATCCTCTCCCTAATGTTTGGATTCTTAACTCTTCTCCTTCTTCTATTCCTTTCTTCTTCTACTAACGTAAAGGAATCTCTATACTGTGACATAGAGGATTCCTCTTCCTTTTCTGTTCTCTTCTTTCTCATATGAGCAGGAACAAGGAAAAAGGCATTCTTGTTGAAGCTGATCCGAAACCTGAAAGGACTCTGAAGAGGAAACTAAGAGAAGCTAAATGACAACAATCGAGAGACAACCTTACTGAAATTTTCGAACAAGAAAAGGATATGGCAGCCGAACCTAACAACAATAATGCAAGGAGGATGCTTGGTGATTATACTACACCTACTTCCAAGTTTGATGGAAGAAGCATCTCAATCCCTACCATTGGAGCAAACAATTTTAAGCTGAAACCTCAACTAGTTGCTCTAATGCAACAGAACTGCAAATTCCATGGACTTCCATAAGAAGATCCCTACCAGTTTTTAATTGAGTTCCTGCAGATCTGTGAGACTATTAAGACTAATGGAGTAGATCCTGAAGTCTACAGGCTCATGCTTTTCCCTTTTGCTGTAAGAGACAAAGCTAGAACATGGTTGGACTCACAGCCTAAAGATAGACTGGACTCATGGGATAAGCTGGTCGCGGCCTTCTTGACTAAGTTCTTTCCTCCTCAAAAGCTGAGCAAGCTTAGAGTGGATGTTCAGACCTTCAAACAAAAAGATGGTGAATCTTTCTATGAAGCTTGGGAAAGATACAAGCAGATGACCAAAAGGTGTCCTTCTGACATGCTTTCAGAGTGGACCATTTTGGATATATTCTATTATGGTCTATCTAAGTTCTCTAAGATGTCACTGGACCATTATACATGTGGATCTATTCACCTAAAGAAAATGCCTGCAGAAGCTCAAGAACTTGTTGACATGGTTACAAATAACTAGTTCATGTACACTTCTGAGAGGAATTCCGTGAATAATGGGACGCCTCAGAAGAAGGAAATTCTTGAAATTGATGCTCTGAATGCCATATTGGCTCAGAATAAAATGTTGACTCAACAAGTCAACATGATCTCTCAAAGTCTGCCTCAGAGGAAGGGAGTTCTTGAAATTGATGCTCTGAATGCCATATTGGCTCAGAACAAAATGTTGACTCAACAAGTCAACATGATCTCTCAAAGTCTGAATGGATGGCAAAATGCATCCAACAGTACTAAAGAGGCATCTTCTAAAGAAGAAGCTTATGATCCTGAGAACCCTGCAATGACAGAGGTAAATTACATGGGTGAACCTTATGGAAACACCTATAATTCATCTTGGAGAAATCATCCAAATTTCTCATGGAAGGATCAACAAAAGCCTGAACAAGGCTTTAATAATGGTGGAAGAAATAGGCTCAGCAATAGCAAGCCTTTTCCATCATCTTTTTAGCAACAGACAGAGAATTCTGAGCAGAGCACCTCTAACTTAGCAAACATAGTCTCTGATCTGTCTAAGGCCACTTTAAGTTTCGTGAGTGAAACAAGGTCCTCCATCAGAAATTTGGAGGCACAAGTGGGCCAGCTGAGTAAGAAAGTCACTGAAACTCCTCCTAGTACTCTCCCAAGCAATACTGAAGAGAATCCAAAAAGAGAGTGCAAGGCCATTGACATAATCAACATGGCCGAACCTAGAGAGGAAGGAGAGGACATGAATCCCAATGAGGAAGACCTCATGGGACGTCTCTCAAGCAAGAAGGAGTTTCCTATTGAGGACCCAAAGGAATCTGAAGGTCATATAGAGACCATAGAGATCCCATTAAACCTCCTTCTGCCATTCATGAGCTCTGAAGACCATTCTTCCTCTGAAGATGATAAAGATGTAACTGGAGAGTAAGTTGTTCAATATCTAGGAGCCATCATGAAGCTGAATGCCAAATTATTTGGTAATGAGACTTGGGAAGGTGAACCTCCCTTGCTCATTAGTAAACTAGATACATGGGTTCAGCAAACTTTACCTTATAAGCATGAAGCTTTTTTTATTTTTGAAAATTTCAGCAAGAAGATTTAAAATGAAAAAGAATTAAAGATTTTTTTCAATTAGAAGTGATCATGGTAAAAAATTTAAAAAATAACATTTTGAATCCTGTTATGATAAACTAGGCATATCACACAACTTTTCTTGTCCTATAACACCACAATAAAATGGTGTTGTGAAAATGAGAAATAGAAGTTTACAAGAAATTACTAGAGCTATGTTGTGTGAATATGATGTTTCTAAATTCTTAGGAGTTGAAGCTGTAAATACAACAAGTTACATTCTAAATAGATCACTCATAAAATTTTTTTTGAAGAAAACACCATATGAATTTTGTGAAAGACACCCTCCTAACGTCAAATATTTTTGTGTATTTGGATGCAAGTGCTTTATACTGAATTTAAAATAAAATTAAAAAAATGATCTAAAAATACATAAAAGTATTTTTCTTGATTACTCCACTAATAACAAGACTTATAGAGTTTATAATAAGAACTCTAAGACGGTTAAAGAGAATATGCATGTCACATTCTGTGAATCTAACAATATTCCCAGTGTTTACATTGATAAAAGTCTAGGAATTAGAGTTGAAGTAACCAAGACCGTTGAAGTAAATCAATCAAATTCGAGTTCACAAGAAACTGCACCTGAAAGTACAGAGAATGTCAATTCTATAGGAGACAATATAAAATTATCTTCTATCGTAGTAGAAAATTCTGAAGCTGAGGCAATTGTTAATCAAGATGAACATGAATCATCAACCTAAATTAAAAGGTCAAGAGAATGAAAATTTTTGAAAAGTTATTCAGAGGAATTCATAATTGGTGATCCCTCTAAAGGTATGACTACAAGATTATCTTTAAAAAGAGCTAAATTAAGCAATATAGTTCTTATTTCAAAGATTGAACCTCAAAATATCCAAGAAGCACTTGTTGATCTATCTTGGATGTTGGCTATGGAGAAAAAAATTACAACAGTTTAAAAAGAATCAAGTATGGATCCTTGTACCTTATTTGAATGGAAAGAAAGTTACAGATACAAAATGAATTTTTAGAAATAAATTGGGTAAAGATGGAACCATTGTGCGAAACAAACTTAGACTCGTTGTTCAAGGTTATGATCAAGAGTAGTGAATCTTTTGCACCTGTAGTTCGAATGGAGGCCATCAGATTCTTATCCTATATGGCTCATTGTAGCTTCATGGTATTCCAAATGGATGTAAAGTGTGCCTTCCTAAATGGAATAATAGATAGAGAGGTCTATGTGACTCAACCTCCTGGATTTGAAAATAATACCTTTTTAAATTATGTTTTCAAACTTACTAAAGCCTTGTATGGTTTAAGACAAGTTCCTAAAAGTTGGTGTGAGAGACTTAGCTCATTTTTGTTGAAAAATAATTTTCAAAGAAGAACCACTAACACCACTCTATTTATTAGAAATTTCAATGATTATTTCATTCTTGTGCAAGTTTATGTTGATGATATCATTTTTTGTTCTATTAATGAAGAATTGTGTGCAGATTTTGTTAAGTTTATAACTAGTGAATTTGATATAAGTATGATGGAATAACTCACTTTTTTTAGGCTTGAAAATTAAGTAAATAGTAGGTGCCATCTTTTGTTTATCAAGAAAAGTATGCTAAGAAACTTGTCAAAAAGTTTGGGCTGGATTGTGCTAAACCAATGAGAACTCCTATGCATCTAAACATCAAGCTAGACAAAGATGAACATGCTAGAGATGTGTATGAGACAAGTTATAGAGGGATGATTAGTTTCTTAATGTATCTTATATCCTCAAGACCTGATATCATTCAAAGTGTTGGAGTGTGCTCAAGATTCCAATCAAAATTCAAAGAATCTCATCTCTTAGTAGTAAAGAAAATGATCTAATATGTGTTTGGTACCACTAATTATGATTTATGATATCCAAAAATTGATTCATTTTAATTAATAGGTTACTGTGATACAGATTTTGTTGGGGATCGAGTTGATAGAAGAAGCACAAGTGGCATCTGTTATTTTTTTAGTAAATCTCTCAATGTTGTGGTCATGTAAAAAATAAGCAACTATTGCCTTATCCACTGTCGAAATTGAGTACATTGCAGCCGCTTTTTATTGCTCTCAATTATTATGGTTAAAAATATATTTTACCGATTACACATTGAATACATCTAATATTCTGTTATCTTGTGACAATATAAATATTATAAATATTTCAAAAAATCTTATTTTACACTCTAGAATTAAAAACATTAAAATTTGATTTTACTCTACTAAAAAATATGTACAAAATAAAAATTTAGATAGACATTCAATTTTTAACTTTCATATTAGGATTATGTTTGTAACACCCTAACTACCAAAGCTCACGCTTCCGGCTGCGCAACTCTGATAGCTCGGACATTACGACGACACTTATACTATTTAATACTAAAATATGAGCCTGTTTAAAATCTTTAAATCGCAATACCGCTTCTAAAAAAAAACTCTTACTATACAACGAACATCCACACATACCATACAACTTACAAAAACTCATAAAGAGTACGTCCATATATATACATACATATATACAAATAATATTGCAAACATTAACTAATACAATCCTTATCCCTCTTACAAAATATATCAAGATAAAGGCGAGGGTACAATAAATAATAATCTAAAGCAATACAAAACATCTCAAAAATAATTAAATAAACTCTTCGTGACTTCTGCGCCCATATCCTGAAAGGGGGAAAAATGTAAGGGGAGTGAGAACATCATCCTCGAAAGGGTTCTCAGTAGAGGGTTTTTGGGAATTACTGTAATAGGATACATGAAGATAAACCGTACCAGTGATTAATAACAGACTTACGCCTCTTTTCAAAAACAACAGTTTACAATAAAAGTAAAGCCGGAAATCTTTTCTGAAAGAGGAACCGTTCAATTCTCAAAACATCAAAGCCTTTCAAAAAGGTTTATCTATACTGATCCAAAATAGCCTTTCATATCTTATTCCAAACCAAAACCACAAAACCGAAATCAACCATCGGTCCATCTCATTCAACCATGGTCCTAGGCCCAAACAATCCAATCACAACCAATCCACCACAATCCAACAGAGTTCCAAATGCAAACACAAGTAGGAAGATGCAAACACAAACAAATAGTTATTGCAAGTAGAACAATTAGCAGTTAATCACATAGGCAAACCAAGTACAATATGCACACCCAAACAATGTACATAGATGCATATGATGCATGCCTGTCCCTAGTGGCTGATGATATCATCTGTCGGTTATATAACCAACCCGACACGTCCTGGTAGCTAACCATGGACAGAAACACCCTTCACGGAGCAAGTAGGTTTGAGCTACAACCCCATTGCTACTACCCGCTCAACCCAGAGCCAGTGGAATAACCACTACTGCGGCTACTACCCAGGCGGGTGTTTAAAAGCTTAACTTGGAGCGAGTGGAATCACCACTACTACCGCTACTACCCAAGCGTCACAGTCTCTGACCTGGAGCAAGTGGGACAAACCACAACCCTTGCTACTACCCAGGTATCTCAAACATATATTCATTCAGTTCCAACCATGGATCAACATCCATCTCAGCCATCCGGCTTAAATTCATAATTCATGGTCAGTCATACGGCCCATAACTCATTCGGCAATCAGCCATAAATCAATATCATACACAGCCATTCCGGCTCACGGTTCAATCCAGAACCAGCCAATATTCATAATCATACATAGCCATTCTGGCCCATAACAAAACAACACTTCCACTATTCAACATCATCAAATTCATAAAACCAGCATTTAAGCCATAAATCACTTTTCTCAAGTCATTTCACTTTGAAATCGGATTTCAACTCTTTTTAGCTTTGGCTTTAAAGATCTCATTTCTCAAATCATCTCAGGCTCATAAGCCAAATTTACTCAAAGTGAGTTCCCTTTTTAAAACAAAGCCGCTCTCGGCATCCTCTTTCCAAAACTTCCAAAACCATGAAAAATTAAAGATTCATTTTGGGAACATTCAAAATCATCCATCCCACAATGGGATTTTATAACAAAATTTCTCGACAGAGTCCCAGTCTTTAGGGGAGAATAACATAACTCATTTCACCAAGTTCATTTAAAATCATTAAAACCTTGGCTTTTCGATTTGAGTAATAAAATATTATCTAAGCCAAACCGAGTCATGAAATCAATCACTCCTTACAAAGCCATTTCCTTTACTTAATAAAACCGGCTTCAATTCCACGACTAAATCTAAAGCGTTTCAAACTACCAAGAGAATCATTTTTATTGTGTTTAACTAGAGTTCAAAGATACTCGGAAGCTTATTTAAAATGTCAGAATAATAAGCTTCATCAATCGAAATCCAAATCCTTTTCAAAACCACGAAAACTCTTCCAATGGACAATCTTTATGTTTAATAGAGAAAACATAAACCCGTTTTACCTTTTAAAACAGCCTCAAGGCAAAATTCTCTTTCGAATAACTTGTACCCAAAGACATACTATTCATCTTGGAAAATAAGGAGAAATCATGATTCTCTTTTCAGTAATTCTTTCAAAGCATAGCTTCATCACTTTTTCATAATTTGATATAAGTAAAGTTAGTAAAAGAAGCCCTAAATTCACAATCCTCCAAGTAATAGGAAAGGCATTAAACTCAAAGTTTCCCAAATAACATTTCAAATAAAGCCTCGGATTTTATAAAAATTTCGGCAGCATCTTCCCTAAAACTTGGACTTTGCCACCCAGTTCGGGTCCCAACTAAACCGTTCCTCAATCATTTTCAACAGTCCAGAACCCAAAACTCAATTCAAGATCACGCTAAATCCATCAGTCGCCTCAGTGGCATATCTCAAGGAAACTATTTCAAATCAAATCAATATCAACCGATTTAACTCGTTTTCAAAGCTTTAAAGAAACGGTTCAGTAACAAATCGTTTGTCCTAAACCAAATCATTTAAAATAAACCAGGCTGAATTCAAAAGAACATTTGATATTTCACATTATCAAGAAAATCAACTAAATCCAAATCAATTCTCGATGGATTAAACTCGACCTCAAATCTTTAAAGGAATCAACTCGAAATCATTCGGTTTCACAAAACCGCACAACAAACCAACCAACAAAGGTTCATAATCGATCGAGACAAATCAAATCATACATAAGGCTGATACAATCACCAAATACACAATATCTCACACCATATCCATATATAATAATTCCAATACATAAAACATAGATTTTGGAAAGCGCCCCTACCTCAACGCAAATTCATAATCCAAACGCCTCATAAGTTCTTTTCGCCTCAACTCGAAATCAAAGGCAGCTTCAAAGCACAGCCCCACACTTTTTTTTGCAGCAGCATAACCAACTCTAAATTACAACAAGCAACCTCAGTTACTAAACTCTAAGAACATTAATACCGTAAGGGCTTTAATACACGTAGGGACACTAACGTAGGGCTTTCGAAACATAATTTCTTACCGGAATAACAACACGAAGCAGCTGCGATCTTGAACCGGCCCCAGCAACAGCTCTGGCGACGGCCAGAAGCTCCGGTGGATCGACGGCAGAGTTCTCCAGCAATGGCAGCAAAGTTTTGGGCGGCAGGATCGGCGGCTTGAGCGGCACCCAGGAGCTGGCAGCAGCGGCAATAGCTCCCTGCCTGCTTTGGACCCTCAGCTCGGCCTCAGCTCTCTCTGTCTCTCCTGCTCAGTGTGACTGGGCGGCCTCCCTCCTCCTTCGAGTTCAACGGTAAAGGACCCACGGTGGTTGGTTGCGGTGGTAAACAACGGCGGCGGCGCTGCGGCAAGGGGCACAGCGGCATGAGCACCACGGTGCACCCCCTCTGCTCTTCTCGCACGACCTAATCCTCCCTCTTCACTGACCCGACGGCGTCCATGGTAGAATGGCGACGAGGGTGCGGCAATGGCTTCAGCAGCAGCGCCTCGCCAACGCCCTCCCTCTCTCTACCCGATCTCTTCTCCACCATGTGTGTGGGTGTGTTCGGTGTGTGTGGGTTTATGAAATCTGAGGGTGAGGTTATGAGGGGGAACAGTGGGTGTTGGCGGTGACTGACGGCGAGACACGGTAGGTTCGGCGGTGGCGCAGTGGCGTTGACAAAGCACAGAAAACTGAGGAATGACGGTGGCAACTCTACACAGTGCGGCGGTGGTGAGCTCCCTCCTCCCTTCCTCGCCGCAGCTCAGCCTCCCTTCCCTTTTGCTTCTGATTCTTGGGTTCATGGAAGGAAGGGAAAAAAATGGCGTGTTCTGCTTGCAGCTGGGTTCTTGGGGGAGGGTTTAAGTGGCGGCTGCTAGGGTTAGAGGGATTAGGGTTTCATTTTCAAAATTCAGGGTTAGGGGCAATTTAGTAATTTCACTTAAAATAGGGATAATATAGTAATTGAAATCCAATTTAAATCCAACACTATTTGTATATAAAAAATGCTATTTACTCGTCACTTTTACAAATTATTTTTAACAAAATGCCCAAATCAAATAATTAGAAATAATATACTTAATTTCTCTGTTTTCCAAAATAGCAGTATCAATATTCTAAAATATTAATTATTTAGTCTAAAATCATATAAAAATTTTTTTTATTTCACAACTACCAACTATATGATTCAAATATAGAAAATAATCTAATAATTGTAAAATTGGATAATAATATCAATTTATTTTAAATTCAATAAACCAAAGCTTGCTTTAATTTTCTTTAATAGAGAAATTCCCAAAATTAAAGCTAGAGAAGCACTGAATTTAAAATTTAGCTAATGATATCCCTCTTTCAAAGGTCTTAGGTTTTACAATGTTCAATGATATAATCTATTCCACATATATAAATACATACCCATCCACCAAGTATATGGATTTTATTCTAACAAACACTATCTATCTATTTATATTATATAAAAATTAATACCAATTTTTTATATAATAAATCTAAGTCATGTATTTTTCTTTTAATGATGTCACATCAACAACCTTAATAATTTGACAAAACTTAGAAATCAATAATCATCTTTTAGCAAAGATTTTTAGAAAAATTAAAAAAAAAATTATTTATTATTATTCATTAAAACATAAAATACTAATTAAATACAATAAATATACTTTAAAGTGTCATGATAATAGTAATTATAAAAATTTCAGTTACAAAAATTAAAACTTTACAACTTATATATATTAATAGTATATC
>NC_029775.3:108817957-108826388 GCF_000817695.3 Arachis duranensis
TCTAAATAATATAATACTTATTAAAATATATTATATAATATAATTAATTTATTTCTTTGTACACGGATCTCACTTTAGTTTTTATAAAGATCAAGTACATGTCTCTGTTCCATGGATAGCAAGTTCGTTTCTTGTCAGGACCAGAAGTCCAGCATCGTCCAGATTGGTGTATATCCCAAAGACAATCGTTCCCTTCACATGTATCAGCAGCATCTCTTCTTTGATCGAATATATCAAACCAATAACAAGCTCCTTCCCAATCCAACGAGTACCAAAACTAAACTGATAGACTTTGTTATGATGGATAAGGTGCAATGCAAGATCATTATCTTTAAATTTGCAATGAATATTGAGGCCCAAATTTAGATTAGCTTTTATATGTGTATTTTTTGGATCAGCTGGATAATGTATAAATTTAGATTATATCACTGGTTTTTTTAATTGTATTTTGGATGTTTGAATATGAAATTAGATTGGCATTGGTTGTAACGTTTTAGATTTGTTTTTCTCTTTTTTGGATGTTGGTGTGCCAATGTGTGGGTCTTTTTTGTTATTTTTTAATTTGCTCGATGTGTCTTTTTTTAGTTGTGGATTTTTTTTAAGACTTCATGTGTTATTTTGCTCGCATTTTAGATGTTTCTTTATGTGTATAATGCCTATGTAGTCTGAATTTGGATAGTTATTAGATGTTGGATTGTAAATATTTCTTCCAAGTTACCTTGGATGGTTTTTTCCTTTGTTGCCTGACTTATTGCATTGTGACCATTTTCCTAAGGATCCAAATTATTGTTTATAATTATTTACCATCTCATCTCGTACACAAGTGCACTAGCAGGAGGTGTTGGACTCATGATGGTTATGATTAATTCTGATAATCCTAAGAGGTGTTTTAGTTTACTACAGAAGATGACATAATGGAAGAAAAAAAGCACCTTTTCTGACCACAATGTCGAACATTTCATAAAACGTTATCGTTCCGTGACTCAAACGCTATAGTTATGGCGAACTAAAAAGGATAACAAATTCATTTAATGAGAAGATAGGACAAGAGAGATATAGTATTGTGTATAAAGCAAGATTGATTGATGGTCGTCAGGTAATAGTGAAGGTACTTAAAGAGTTAAAAGAAAGAGAAAAAGAATTTGTAAATGAGATTATTATTATTGATAGAACTCCTGTGAATATTGTTTCATTTTTAGAATTTTGTCCCGAGACAAACAAAAGAACACTCATTTAAGGATTAGGATTTATATTTAATGGCTCTTTGGATAAGTCTATTTATAAAAAAATATTTTCTGTTATTGTTTGTGATTTGGATTGGAATACATAGTATAGAATCACAATTGATATTGTTTGAGGATTAAATTATTTACATCCTCAATGTAATATAAAAATTTTACATCTTGATATCAAGTCTCAAAATATTTTTTTAGATGAAAACTTTACTCAAAAAATTGTTGACTTTGGACTAGCCAAAATATATAAAAAAAGATGAAAGTGTCGTATCTATGTTGGGAGCAAGAAAAACTCCAAGGTTCATTGCACCAAAAGTATTTAGTAGAACACATAGCGAAATTTATTACAAACCAGATGTATACAGTTATAGTATATTAATTCTAAAAGTAGTTAATGAAAAAAAGAACTATGATAGTGAAATATCGCATACTAGTGAAATGTATTTTTTAGATTAGATCTATAAAAACATAGAATAACTTAATATTCTTGCAAGATGTTTATCGAGCAGAGAGAAAGAAAATGACATGATAATGAAAATTACTTTAGTAAGCCTATAGTGTATTTAAATAAATCCAAAGAATTGACCATCTATAAATAAAGTAGTAGTAGAGATGTTAGAAAGACCATTTGAATTAATACCGTCTCTTCTAAAACCTGTCTCGCATTCTCCTAAAAGGCTTCCCATACAGTTTGAAGATAAATCTAGTAGTTCAGAAGAATCAAATTCACTAGCCGCAAAGAGTAATGGTTCCATTAAATAAAACATAGTGAGTTCACTTGAGATACAATGCAAAGTGAATGTGATTCTGATGTAAGTTATATCTTCTTGTTGAGCAATGAACACTACTTAGAATGTGTTATGTTTTTGTAAATTCTGAGAAAGTATATGCGACTCTTGAATAATAGATCTTTAGTATTGCTAGTAACTTGGGATTGAAGATATTTGCCGTTACCTTAAATATAATTTTAAATACGATCTCTTAAGTTAAAAAAAATGTTACAAAAGAGCTTCCAATTCTGTTTTACCATGGCGTATTCCATTTCATAAAAGTAATAGACCTAAATAACATCTTTTGCAAAAAAATTATTTTATTTAATCCTTGGATTAGATAAGAAATTATGAGAGTAAAAATTTATCTAGAATTATGTAGTGAAGAACTAAATGCTAAGTTATAGATTGTGATAGTTTTAATAATTGTGACAAACTGATCTGACAATACATAAATACTGAAATAAAGAAATAAAAATTATATTTTTTCCCTCATTTAGAATAATTGAAAATATAAAAAATTTGTATCTTCGATCATATTCTATTATCAATTATATTATATATATACAAAAAATCAGACACTAATTAATTATATTAAAATATAAAATATATATTAAAAATATATGAAATAAGACATATAAATATACACAAATACAGAATGAATTATTTTTTTTTTTCAAACATATAATAGTTTAGTTCTACCATATATACCTTTCTCAAAATCTAAACAAATATATTTTTGTGGTTGTATTTGTGTCATATTTCAACTATCAAAGACAATTTTATGGACTATAAATGACAATAGGACTTCTAACATAGTAAACTGAGTTTCTCCATATAAGGGACCAGAGAGAATTTTCATACTTGCCATAGATTTAGCTTTCACCATTAACATGAAGTTCTTCTTCTGCATGGTATGAGAAAATATGAGGCTGGTTGGTTTCACTGTGATTTCAACTCCCTTTGGTGACTTGATAGTGGCATTATAGATTGTTGAACCAAGACCTACATTTGTCACTGTCCTTTTGAAAACCCCAATTGTTGTGTCTTTATTTGATTTCAAGATGAGTTGCATGGTGGGGTAGTTGATGGCATCATGGCCAATAGCACCAGGAAGCAAATAAGAAGAGCAATTCACAGGAGAACCAAGTAACACTGATAATGTGGCACCACTGTAACCTTCATGGCACAGTTGGATGTAACCAAAGTGATCCATGTCATAGATTAAACCAGGTGTTAGAGCTCTTGTCGGGTTTAGTTGGCCAGAACCATAGGCAAATTCTGCTTCATTGTTGATTTTCTTGCTCATTGGTTTGGCTTTAAACAAAGATTATGGAAATGTTAATGTCAAAAGATATGATGTTATGATTTATGGATTTTAATTTGTGCTAATTTTTCATGTTAGCAAATGGTTAAAACAACTAAGCTAGTGCACACAAGCTTGTTTAGTTTCCTTTTTCCTTCATAATATCTTAACTAAAAACACTGGAAATGGAAACAGAAAGTAAAAAATAAAAACAGAAAATGAAAACTCAAACTAAACTCACGCAAATTTTCATTTTCATGTTTCGAATTGTAAAGATTTTTTGAAGGAAATAATAAAAACAATAGAAAGGAGTGTTCTCATTTTTTGCTTTCACTTCCTTTATCCACAAAATTATAAAACTATGAAGCCTAGAAATGAAAACTGAGACAAAAAACCTCACCTGTGGTAATAATGGTAGATCTGATTGCAGCAGGAGTCCAATCTGGATGAAATGACTTCACATATGCTGCTACTCCAGCAACATGAGGACAAGCCATGGAAGTTCTTGACAATAGATTAAATTTTGAAAATTGTGTGTCCCCTTTCAACCCAGTGATTGACCTCCTAAGTGTATAAGATGCCAAGATGTTAATGCCAGGTGCTGCAATATCAGGCTGCACAAATGTATTATAAAAAGGAAAAACAAAACCAAAAACTCAGTTAATTAGGTACCGAATTTATGGTTAAATTAAATATAGAACTAACTGTGTAAGGTTGAAAACTTGCATCCATTTTGTACCTTAAGAATATGTTGAAGCAGCAAATGGAGCTGGCTTTCTAATTTCATGGGTCTTGTATATCACTGCTGATGGTGATCTTAGTTGAACATGAAATTCAGGTCAACTTGAATCTTTTGGTAATATAATATACAGCATGCATTCTTTGATTTATCATGTTTATATTAGCCTCTTCTTTGATTTAGTATTACATTTTACAAAATACAAGGGTGTGAAGAGATTATATTATCATATTTTAGAAGGAGAATCCTCTGGTGCCTAAAATATTTGTGTGGAATTTGTCTAAAAGGTAAAGAGTGGTTATTAAAAAGTTAAACAGGGTTTGTTTGTTTATACCTTGTGGAATGTATATAACTAGTGATAGTATGACCTAAGCTCATATTCACAATGGTAGCAGGAGCCATGAAAACTTGAGCAACATCAAGATATCTTTGTCTTTCAATTATGGCACCAATCCCCCCAATTTCTTTCACAATTGCTTCAGTGCCATATGTTCCTAATTTGCAATAAACAAGCTTTCCCTTCACCTTATTTGGATCTAAGGAACCTCCAAAGCAGTATCTATATCAATGCATTAATTAAGATCTTCTTTGCTATCATCATTGAACAAACATAATTGGTAAGAACAAAAGCAAAAGCTAGGGCATATTCCTTGGCTTCAGAGTTCAAAGCAGCATCGACGCCATTGATGAGAGGATATTGTTTCTGTTTTGGATTGAAACTGCTCACTCCTATTCCCTGCATAACCTCCATGATTGGGGTTTTCACTTTTCACACATGATGAATTCATGACCAAATCTTTTCAAGATTCAATAACAGAATGCATGTCATATTGTTTATTATTTACCATTTGATCATACAAATTGGTTTGTAAAGTAATATAGTAATATTCACATAACACATGATTTAGTCTTTCATTTAACTAAACCCTGATCAAATTAGAGGTGAACTTAGGTGAATCATTCTATAATGCTATAAGTTGCATACATGCCACAAGTTATGTGCAGCATCTAAGCCACATTGAAATTTTAAAAAACTAGATAAAAATTTCTAAAATAGTGATCAGAAAATAATATATACAATTAAAGGCTACTCATAGGATTGAAGTTTTGCACTGATTAGTATGACAAAACAAAATCAAAGCATAAACTTTTAGTATTGTTTCTAATTCTGATGTGTACTCTTACATTCAAATTCATCATAGTTATATAAGTAGACCTTGGTTATGAAATTAGAAGTTGATTAATTAAATTAATAACCAAAATACTCTTCTTTTTCTTTTTCTTTTTCTTATTTCAAGAAAATTTAGAAGGCATAAGAAATAAACTTACAGAAACATTCTTTCCACTCCCTAAAATCACAGTGCTCCTGAAAGCCCTGTCAATGCCACTAGCTGCAACTGTAACAATCCACGGAGCAGTATTCGTCACGGTGGCCATATCCGGGCCATCATTTCCGGCGGAGGCCACTGTGAGGATCCCTTTACTAACGGCGAAAAACGAGCCAATGGATATAACATCAACCACATAGCTAGGATCACCTCCACCAATGGAAATTGAAATGATATCCACACCATCATGAATGGCAGCATCAAATTCAGCAAGTATGTCCATATCTGCACATCCACTGGATGTCCAGCAGACCTTATAAATGGCCAGCCGGGCCGAGGGGACTGCGCCGCGGGCCGTCCCGTTAGCCAGGCCGAAAAGGCTTGCCTTTGGGACCAGGGTGCCTGCTGCTGTTGATGCAGTGTGAGTGCCATGGCCAAGAACATCTATGGGAGATAGTATGTCTAATGGATCAGAGTTTCCATCTGCTTTGAAGTATTTTGCTCCTATGATCTTGCTTCATGTTTTGCCAACCATGAAAGGAATACAAAAGTTAGAACTTTAACTCCATAACATGGAAAAGAAGGACTCATTTTTTTTCTTGTACCAATAGTGTACTCATCACTCTGTATCCATAAGATGAACTTTTGATTTTTTGTCCCTTTGGTAAAACCATAAGTATTTTATTAAAGTGATTACTCACACCAAGATGAAGAGAGTTTTATTCATATAAAGATGCAGCCTTGGAGATTGACACCTCTCATGTTAAGCTTTAACTAAAAACTGGTTTATTTCTAGGCAAAAACTCACCGGCAGTCGACTACGGGTGAAGTTGCTTCTGGATGGCTGACACGTGTTACTATATGGTTTAAAAAAAATTGGTTTATTTTATATAAATGGTTTATTTAAAAAAACCGATTTGAATTGGATCAAGCAGTTACTTTTATTCCGTTCTTCGTTTCGCACGTAAAATTCGTTCTCTTTCAATCCCTTTTTCAAAACTAATATGAAACTTTCAATTAGGTATGTTCCTTTTATTTATATTTCTTAATCAAATTTATTATTTCAAATGTATTTCTTAATTTATGTTTTTATTCATTCCTCTGTGAATAATGAAAATTATTTAATAAATACGTACATATTTATGTCATCACACCATTTTGATGTTCAGGATCATAAATGCCAAGATAATTCATGGCAATTTCATATGATGGAAGACAAAAATGTAATTATAGTATAATAACGTAGACTAGTTGATAGCATGAGCATTGTTGAAATTTTGGCATGATTTCTTTCATATTTGTTATATGTCTCTTTAGTTGGTGATGTTATAGTTTATTGTGATGATATGATAGTAGTTTAATTGTAGGAGTTAGGTCCTTTTTATTTGGTTAAATTTTTTCTATGGCTATTCTATTCTTGATGGCAATGTTAAAATAAATATTTTCATTAGTTGTTCTTTTTTTTTCTCTATTTTTGAATCAATTTTATTTTGAAAAAATTTATTAAAAATTTTTGTTGTAGACAAAATTAATAATATTATGTTCAATTATTTAAGGAGACAAAATTAATATTTTGGTTAGATACTTTTGTTTTATTGAAAATAAATTCTAATTTCATTAAAAAATAAATTCTAGTTGATAAGTAAAAACACAAAAACGTGCATGACAGTGAAATCATAATTTCTAGACAAGTAAATTATAGTCTTATTATCTTAAAAAAATAATTTATTTATAGAATAATATTGAAAAATCAACAATAATTTGCATGAAAATAGTTTATTAGTAAAATAAAAGTTAATTGATTGATTACCATAAAATTTAATTTAACGATAAATTTGCAGTTGAACATATTTTTACAGCTTAATTTAAAATCTGTTTACAGCTTAATTTAAAAGCAACTGAAAATGTAAGTTATGGGAAACAAAACAAAACTCATCAAAAAAATAGAAACAGAGACAAAAAAAAGGACAGATGATATCATTTATGTCATTCCTATAAAAAAAATCGTGAATTTTGTTTCTTTTCATAATACTAAATTTTACTTTTTCAAACAATTTGTATACATATATTTGACAAAAATTAAATAAAAAAAAGTTTCAGATAAATTTCCAGAAAAATTGGTCAATATGAATGAAGAAAAAGAACATATCAAATTCATCTGTTAGGAATTTAGGAATAACATACAGAAAGAATTTAAATTATTTTAAAAGTAGTTATTTGATCTATTCAAACCGATTTTTTTAAATAAACCATTTGTATAAAATAAATCGGTTTTTTTTAAACTATACAGTAACACGTGTCAACGATCCAGAAGCAACTTCACCCAGGGACGAACCCAAGCACAGCAATGAGGGGGCACTTGCCCCCACGGTGTTATTAATTTTTGTTTTAAAAATATAGTTATATATAATATGCCCCACTTTAAATTTTAAATGACTCCACTGCAAATAAAATAAATTCAATTAGCTAAAGTTTTAAATTTATTTTTTTATTTTTCTATTATTTTGATTATTATTTAACCTAATCAAATTTAATTATTGTACCGTTACTCCTTTATTCTCTTAAACCCTTTTCTTATTTTTATATTTTCAACCTTCTTTTTCTATTCCTTATTTAGTGGTCATCTTCTTTTCATCAAAAAATAAATTTTAAATTCTCCAATTTTTTTTATATAGCTCTCCATGACTCTATGTATCTTTCAGTTATATTATTTCTCTTTTTTATATTTTAATTATAATTTTTAATTCAAACAATTATAGTTTAGGTATTAATTTAATATTTTATTTTTTCATGACTTTATATATTTTATTTTATTCTCGATCTATTCATCCTTATTACTTATTTTTTTTTTCTTTTGTTCTATTATATGTACCTATGTTGCATATAAAATTTTAAAATAAACTGATTAATTTACCAATTTAAAATATTTTTTATTTTTAAAAATAATGATAAAAATATTTTAATTACAATATATAACTAAACAGATGTATAAAATCTTTCATCTAACATTATATCAAAATTAAATTAAAAAATTTATAACAAATTTAATTATT
>NC_029775.3:108826492-108832214 GCF_000817695.3 Arachis duranensis
TGCCCCACTCCTAAAATTTTCTGGGTCCGTTACTGAGTCTTCACCTGCAGTCGACTGCAGGTGAGTTTTCACCTTATTTCTAAGGAATAATCCAGTTATATAATACAAAGAAAAAAAACAATTGATTTAGTTTCATTTAAGTAATACATGTGAACTTGCATTTTTATGTAAAAATAATTTTAACTATATTCATGTGAGTTTCTACTATTTTTTTGTTAGATGTAATTTTATTCGAGTATTTAAAATTTTATAGCACGACTCTTAACTCCTTTGTAGTATATATATGAGATATGAGATTTATATTTCCTAAAATATCCTGTGACTATAACGATTGCACTTTTATTTAGTCTAGTTCAATATATAACTTAAAAACTTATATTATTATGGCTTAGTTATAGGTTATAACAAAAGTCAAAAGGGCAGGATCCGACTATGATGTATGAAGTATAATGTATACCTATACTTATCCCTATTTGAGATTTTAATATTTAGACTAAAGTAACAATTCGGTCTTCCAAGATTTTGACTCAGATAAATTAATTTTTTTTAAAAAAAAAAATATCAATTTAATCTTTTAGAATAGTAAATGGTAGACATATGATATTTTTCTATCAATTCATCAACTAAAATCTAACTGTAATATTTATATGTATTATTAATTATTCTAACATGTCTATTTATAAAAGATAGTCATGTAAATAACAATGTTTAAAATGAAATTTTATTTATTTTAATAGAATTTGTGATAAATAGAGAATGGTTGATAAATGATATATAAAAACTCAAAAAATAAGTCCAAAACTACATAGTTTTCTTACTCATGTGATAGTAACGAGACATGCACTACTGTAAATAACGAAATCTATAGACAATTTAATTTCGTTTTGCATTATTTATTAATAGAAGAACATTTATGTCTACTGTTTACTATTCTAAAAGACTTAATTAATATTTTTTTTTAAAAATAAATTAATCCAAAATTAATATTTTTAAAGATCTAATTGTCACTTTACTCTAATATTTAATAGTTGTTTATCACTTGACAATTGTAATTCAAATTTGTAGGATAATCCATTTAGCCCTTTACCCCTTCTTCAAGGAAATAGTTTTCATGTCAATCGTATTAATAACAGTGCCTTGTGTATAGTAGGCAACACATTTGTAGTAATAATTATTTGAAACAAATGTTACCCAAATATGAAAAATGTTTTGGTGCACCACATTTATCTATGCCTTACCGTACAACTACACCGGATTACATTTTTAATTCAAAATTAAAAAAAAAATGTTTAAGGAAAAACAAGATGATAATTAGCTGATATGACAAGCTTTAATCTCTTATGAACTTTGCATGCATGTTGTATAACTATTCTTGCATATTATTGTTTTATTCTCTGATTGTATTAATACTCTATGAATTTATTAGAAAATTAATTTTTTAGATAATATCAATCAATTTTCTTATTTTAAATTTTAGATCATAAATTTTAAATTTCAATACTAAATTCTAAATTTTAAATGTTAAATATTAAAATCTATAAAAAAAATGAGTTTTTTCAATTAAAAAAATCACTAATATTGACTAATTAAATGTTTATTTTCCATAATTATTCCTTCATATAATGTAGATCTCATAACCAATTTAATGGTTGATGAGAGTGAATAAATTCAATGTAAAAAAAAATACAAATAACACAGAAATGAAATTTACTTATTGCATCCTGAGAAATTAGCAAAAGGGCCACAACTCCCTTTCCATTTTGCTGGTGGAGGACCTAATCCATCATCCTTGAAGCTTTGAGACTCAGGAGTGATCCCTACCTCACCAATATGCACACACATTATAATTTCCATTTAAATTATAAAGTAGCATTTTACATCAGATAACATCTCACATTAAGTACATAAAAGAAAAAATGTAAAGAAAATATAAATAGGAAGAGAGCTAGGATGCACCTGTGTCCAAAACACCAACCACAATGTCACTCTCAAATTGCAATCTTCTCTTGGCAGTTACTGGCAAACCAATGAAGTTCCATGATCTTGTTGTGTGTAGCTTGCGGTACTGATTTCGAAATACCAACAAAACTTCATCCATTTCTACATGAAACAATTTATGTAAAAAAAAGGGGTTAAAATTTCGAAAATTTTGAGTTCAAGCCTCTCCTGATGTACTAAAAGAAAGTAACAAGATACATATTTAAACCAAAGAAAAAAGGATGAGCTAGTGTAAATTGTTCAATACCAGATAACTTCTTGGCTTCATTCTCTGATAGTTTTGCAGCAAATGCATTGAAGCTATTTGTGTAGCTGTAAACCATGGATTCTTGGGCTTCAAGATAGCTAAATAAACACAAATCAAAATCACAATGACTATTTACTCAAAATGAAATAATAAATAAAAAGAAAGAAGTTGGTTTGGGAAGATGGATGCAATAGAGAAATGATTTTTTGAACATTCATATTCTTATACTCTGTTGATATCCATTCTATTATCCTTTACTTTTAGTATGACTCTATTTTTGTCCCTTAAATATGGTAAAAGTTTTAAAAATACTCCTAAATTTTATTTTGTTTTAATTTTATCTCAAAAATTTTTGATTTGTATTAAATATACTTCTAACGGCTAATTTTTCAAAAAGTTTAGGACCAATTCAATAACAATTTCATAAAAACAACCTTTAACATAAGCAAATCAAGTATAATTTTTATATATTTTTGTTGGATTAGTTTTAAGTTTTTTGAAAATTTAGTGTCGAGAATATATTTGATGTAAATAAAAAATTTTTGAGATGAAATTGAAACAAATAAATCATAGGAGTATTTTTTGTGATTATGAGCTTTCAGTATTTTACCTTCCCTTCACAGAAGTTAGAACATTTAAATGTGTCTCAAGTATAATGTCACTATTCAAAGTATGATGAGCTCCCAAGAAAACAATGTAAAAGTCCTGCATACAAGTTCAATGGTGATGATCAATATTAAAATAACATGTAACCTATGCTCAAACATGAAAGTGAAGAAGTATATCTTGCAAACAATAAGTAGAAAAAGGAGAAGAAATCCAATGCCTTTCTCTCGACGCCATTCGCCGAAGCGCTGCTAAGCAGTATCAGCACCAATTGAAGCCTCCAGAGAAGATTAAAGGATCTAGTATGTTTCTGTAAAATCATATTTTGAAGTGAAACTAAAATGGCTTGAGAAGATATAGAGTCTCTAAGCAGAAGCCTATTTATAGCATAGAAATTTAGCAAAAGAAAGGTTTGGACTACTCAATAATTGATTCAAAGTTTTATAAGCTTAAACTTGTAAGAAAAACTATTGCATAATTGCTTCTTCAGGCTGAATTTCTTTTAACATTCTCATTTTGTTTTGTGTAAGTTGCTATCCCTATTTCCCTATTTCTTTCTCAATAAAAACTCAATTGATGTTATGATATCTACAGCGGGCTCATGGTGGCTTTGTGGTACATGAAGATTAATTACCCATCATGTTATTTATGATTTCTGCTATTTTTGCTTTGAAGTTGGAAAATATCATTAGCTGTTGTTGTTAAGGAGGAAATTCATGCAGAAATATCTTAGTTCTCTGTCTTTGAGGCTTGAGAGTAAAGACTAGTGGGAAATTTATACCATAATATTGTGTTTTTCTTTTGCTATAGTTTCTTAGCAAGAAATGCAAACAAAACTTTATTATATAGACTGACACAGTCACACTATTTATTATAAGCTGAGATATAAAAAATTTTTTAAATGAGTCTACATCCTTTAAAATATAAACGTGTAAGTCGATATGAATGCATGCTAACATTTTTGAAAAGTTGCAACTTTGCATTGCAAGGAACACACAGATCCCTTGACATTAGTACTGCAAGTGCTAAATAGTAACACCATTGAGCTGCAAGTTGAGCATAAAAATCCTTGAAAACGTTAAGTGACATCTGACATGTTATTGTAAGACTTTTAGTATGATGATGTAATGTAATGTAATGTGTTATGTTGGTGAAAAAAGTTTTTTTAATTGATATTAGTCATTTTGATGCTAATTTCTTATATATTTGTTATTGAATTTATCATTTATTTTATAAGTAAAAAAAACTATTTAGTAACTTTCTCCTTATTAAGATTCATTCACAAAAAAGTTTAATGGGAAAAGCAATTTAATTTTTTAATTTCAGAGAATAAAATAAATTTTTTTTATAATCCATTTATCAAACGACTAATTTAACAAAAATTAAACGAGTCTGAAAAATTAATAAAATTTATCGCTGTACTACACGTATAAGCCTTTTTGACTTACAAGTCCTACAAGTTGGGCCAAGCCCAACAAAACACACGCACATTATACTCCACACACTGGAGCGTAAATACACGTGCGTTACTCAAACGTTTCTTGTTTCCAAATGCGCGCTACTCACAATTATGACCGACTCTTCCTCTTCTTCCTCAATCAAAACCCCAACCCTCGAGATTCAAGCCACATTCGAAACCAATGTCAACTCTGAAGAAACCGTCAAACTCCGCGCGAAAACCAAACGAAATCAAGAAGAAAACCTCCAAATCTCCATAAAAAAATACCAAAAAGAACTAAGAAACATTATTCAAGGTACTGTTTCACTGTTCTTTTAGTTTTTTTTTTAGATTTCTGTTTCTTATTTCGAAGACGAAGCATTATATCGTAGTATTTCCCTCTTTTTTTCACTGTTCTTGGTTTAGGTTCGATATTAATGTTCTGATAAAATGTTCAAGTTGTTTATGCTGTTTTATGTACTTCTAGTTAATGTTTTCATCTGTTTTGGGTGTATTTTTAGATGTATATTTCGAAATTCGAAAGTGACTGGTGCTTCTAGTAGCATTTTAAACTTAAATATCATTGTGAACTCATATAATTTTATGTAATCCAAAAAAAATAGAGGTGTATGGGACGGATATTAAGAGTATTGAAGTGTAACTGGTGCTGTTCTAATTGTGCTTCACCTTGTAGTGTCATTGTATGCATGTTTGGTTGAGTTGAATATCATTTTGAACTCATTTAATTTCATTTAATCGAAAAAATAATTAATGTATATAAGACTGAATTTGGGTGTATGAGGGTAGTATTTGGGTGTACGTGGCTCGTATTTGGGTGTATGTGTCAGCTACTTGCCTGGTATTTGGGTAGCACGATATTGTTCGCTTTGACACACAAGGCCTCACGGTTTTGCCTTTGGCCATCATGTGGGTGAAACCATGTGATATTGAGTGTGGGGGGCTTCGGCTGTCATCCCTATCGTCAAAGGCGAAACCGTGAGGCCTTGTGTGCCAAAGCGGACAACATCGTGCTAGCGGGTGTCTGGGCTGTTACATATATTATTTCTAATTATTTGATTTGGACATTTTATTGAAAATAATTTGTAAAATTGATGAGCAAATAGTATTTTCTATATACAATTAGTGTTGGATTTAATTTGAGTTTCAATTACTATATTATTTCTAACTTTATATGAAATTACAAAAATGCCCCTAACCCTAATTGAATCCACATTTTCTCTCTCCAAAAGTCAACCCTAGCTGCATACTATTGATGATAGTAGTAGCAGCAGCATCCACCCCCTTTTCATAAACACACACGGTCCTCTGTGAAAGAGAAGAAGGAATGACGGGGGAGAAGGAGAGAAGGAGATCTGGAGGGAGGGAGGGCATTGCCACCACGCCTCACCGCTGCGCCACCGTGCCCTCGTCGT
>NC_029775.3:108832234-108835538 GCF_000817695.3 Arachis duranensis
GAGGAAGGGGAGCAGGATCTGAGGTCGAGCTGAGGTCCAACCACCACGTTAGAACACATTCGCGTCGCCAGCGTCGCTGTGACCTCCAGCCGCGCCGTCGCCAGTCCTATTTGCTTGGTTGCCGGGAAACTCGTTGCTGTTGGGGTCTCACCGCCGCCGTCCCTATTGAGGCTGGTGTCACGCTGGAGGACCACCATCGCGGGAGAAAAAGGAAGGACAGAGAGACCTGGGGCTGAGCTGGGGGTTCAACTACCGTTCCCCACCGTGCTCGCGCCACCGGCGCTGCCTTCGTCGGAACTACCGCCATCAGAAAAAGGGTCTTTGACTGCCGGGATGGTTTTGTGACTTCCGGGATCACCGCCGGAGCTCCGGGCTGAGCTTCTGCCACTTGAGACCCTGCCACCGTCACCGAAAAAGAATGCCGGTAAGGGTTTTGAACTTGGTTCTTGTTTCTTGTGAGATTATAGGAGTTTTATTGTCGCGGCATGTTGGTTTCAGTCGCCGGAGTCGGGTCGCCACAGCCGCTGGAGGTAGCTGCCGGGGCTATCGCCAAACCGATTCAGTGGTCGTTGCTGTTTTGATTTCGTATTACAGTGAGTATTTTACGTTTCAAAAACCTCCGCGTTAATGTCTTGATATGTATATTAAGGTCTTTGCGGTACTAATGTGTTAGGAATTAGTAACCGAGCTTACGTGTACCGAGTAAGGCTGTTTCTGCTATTTGGAAAGCAAGCGGAGGCTTCGGTTGTCGCGGATTTCGTGCTGAGAAGAAAGAGTTCAGTTGACATGCTTGGGTTATGGTTGTGCGACTTTAAGGTAGGGGCGCTTTCCAAAAACTATATTTTATATATTGGAATTATTACATATGGATACTGTTGTGAGAAAATATGTATTTGGTGATTGTATCGGTCTTATGTATGGTTTGATTTGGTCTTGATTGATTTTGAACGTTTGTTGGTTGGATTGTTGTGCGGTTTTGTGAAACGAAATGTCTTCAAGTTGATTCTTTTAAAGATTTGAGATCGAGTTTAATCCGTTGAGAATTGATTTGAATTGAGTTAATTATTTTTACAATGTGAAAAGTCGATTGCACTTTTGAATTCAGTCTGGTTTACTTTAATTGACTTGGTGTTGATAAATGATTTGTTGCTGTGGATTGTTGCTGAACTATTTCTTTAAAGCTTTGGAAACGAGTTTAATCGGTTGATAATGGTTTGATTTTGGGGTTTCCTTGAGATATGAAAATGAGATGATTGTTGGATTTAGCTTGTTTCTGAATTGATTTCTGGTTTTGAACTATTGAAAAAGATTGTGGAGCGGTTTAGTTAGGACCCGAACCGAGTGACAAAGTCCAAGTTTTAGGGGAGGTGCTGCCAAAATTTTTATAAAATCCGAGTCTTTATTTGAAATGTTATTTGGGAAAATTATGAGTTTAATGCCTTTCCTATTTGCTTGGAGGATTGTGAATTTAGAGCTTCTCCTATTATCATTACTTAGAACAATTATGAAAGCGATGAAGCTACGCTTTGAAAGAATTATTGAAAAGAGAATTATGATTTCTCCTTATTTTCCAAGAAAAATAGTATGTCTTTGGGTGCAAGTCATTCGAAAGAGAATTTTGCTTTGAGGCTGTTTTAAAAAGGTAAAACGGGTTTATGTATTTCTCTAATTAAACATAAAGATTGTCCCTTGGAATAGTTTTTGTGATTTTAAAAGGATTTGGATTTCGATTGATGAACCTCATTATTCTGACGTTTTAAATAAGTTTCAGAGTATCCTTTGAACTTGTAATACTCGGTCTAATCGAAATTAATTAAATAATGAGTTAAGTAGGAGCGAATATGGTTGGAAGATTTGGCAATTGGAATTTGGTGATTTAAATATGATATTTGGATTCAGTGAATTTTTCCGAGTCGGAAAACATAGTTTTTTTGCGAAAAGCGCGCAGTGGAATTTTGACCGGTAGTACCGGCTGAGACCTGTCTGGTACTGCACCTGAGAAAATTGATTATGAGTAAATAATATTAAGAAATGAGGAATTATAATTAGGGGAGGTAGAAATATTTGAAGTGCGATTTAGAGCGCTAATCTTAAAGGTTTTGGCCCAAAATTGGGCCAACGGACAAAAGTAAGTGAACCAGGCCAAAGTGGGCCCAAGACCCAACATATATAAACATTAGTTATGAGCATTTTAGCTCATTTTGCCCTAAAGAATGAGTTTTGGGCGCTGAATTGAGAAGAGAGAAGAGAAGAGAGAAAACCCAACTCTCTTTGATCTTCAAATCACCATAACTTGAGCTACAGAGCTCCGATTGACGAGCTGTTTGCAGCCACACATCGCTCTTCTCATCCTCTACAATTCTATCTAAGTTTTGTGGTGAGTAATTCAATGTCCTCTGCCCAGTTTTCATTTTTCTCTTCAAATTCGAATTTGATTTGGGTTTTAAGGAAACCTTGTGATTTTGGTTGTTTAGGAGTGCTCTAGTATGAGCCATGGGTGATATTCATCACAAACTTCAGCGGGTAAAGGTAAGAAACCCTCCAACCCTTGTAATTGTCATTTTTATGAGCCCTAGGTTGATGTATGTATGTAATATTGGTTATGTTAGTGCATTTGATGGTTTTGGTGCACAACCCATTACTGCAAAACAAGTACTTATTTCATGTTCTTTTACTTTTCGCAATCAAACCTGATAATTATTGATATCCTGACTAAGATTTACAAGATAACCATAGCTTGCTTCAAGCCGACAATCTCCGTGGGATCGACCCTTACTCACGTAAGGTATTACTTGGACGACCCAGTGCACTTGCTGGTTAGTTGTGTGGGGTTGCAAAAGTGTGATTGCAATTTCGTGCACCAAGTCAGAGGTTATTATTTGTACGCTTTTTGGCATTGTTTTTAGTATGTTTTTGGTATGATCTAGTTAGTTTTTAGTATATTTTTATTAGTTTTTAGTCAAAATTCACTTTTCTGGACTTTACTATGAGTTTGTGTGTTTTTCTGTGATTTCAGGTATTTTCTGGCTGAAATTGAGGGACCTGAGCAAAAATCTGATTTAGAGACCAAAAAGGACTGTAGATGCTGTTGGATTCTGACCTCCCTGCACTCGAAGTGGATTTTCTGGAGCTACAGAAGCCCAATTGGCGCGCTCTCAACGGCGTTGGAAAGTAGACATCCTGGGCTTTCCAGCAATATATGATAGTCCATACTTTTCCCAAAATTTGATGGCCCAAACCGGTGTTCAAAGTCACCCTCAGGAATTCCAGCGTTAAACGCCGGAACTGGCACCAAAATGGGAGT
>NC_029775.3:108837906-108839346 GCF_000817695.3 Arachis duranensis
TAGGAGCAAAGACAAAAGCATTCTTGTTGAGGCTGACCCTGAACCTGAAAGGACCTTGAAGCGGAAGCTAAGAGAAGCTAAGGCACAACTCTCTGTAGAGGACCTAACCGAATTCTTCAAGGAAGAAGAGCTCATGGCAGCCGAAAACAACAACAATGCCAACAATGCAAGGAAGGTGCTGGGTGACTTTACTGTACCTACTCCCGACTTCTATGGGAGAAGCATCTCTATCCCTGCCATTGGAGCAAATAAATTTGAGCTTAAGCCTCAAATAGTTTCTCTAATGCAACAGAATTGCAAGTTCCATGGACTTCCATTGGAAGATCCTCATCAGTTTTTAGCTGAGTTCTTGCAAATCTGTGACACAGTCAAGACTAATGGGGTTGACCCTGAGGTCTACAGACTTATGCTATTCCCTTTTGCTGTAAGAGACAGAGCTAGAACATGGTTGGACTCACAACCTAAAGAAAGCCTGGACTCTTGGGAAAAGCTAGTCAATGCCTTCTTGGCAAAGTTCTTTCCACCTCAAAAATTGAGTAAGCTTAGAGTGAAAGTCCAAACCTTCAAACAGAAGGCAGGAGAATCCCTCTATGAAGCTTGGGAAAGATACAAACAATTAATCAGAAAGTGTCCTTCTGATATGCTTTCTGAATGGAGCATCATAGGTATATTACTGTAGAAGCATCTTCTGAAGAAGAAGCTTATGATCCTGAGAACCCTGCAATAGCAGAGGTAAATTACATGGGTGAAACCTTTGGCAAAACCTATAATCCTTCATGGAGAAATCATCCAAATTTCTCATGGAAGGATCCTCAGAAGCAAGGCTTCAACAATAATAATGGTGGAAGGAACAAGTTCAGCTAAAGCAAACCTTTTCCATTATTATGTCAGCAACAGACAGAGACTTCTGAGCAAGACTCTTCTAACTTGGCAAACTTAGTCTCTGATCTATCTAAGGCCACTCTCAGTTTTATGACTGAAACAAGGTCCTCCATCAAGAATTTGGAGACACAAGTGGTCCTGCTGAGTAAAAAGATCACTGAAATTCCTCCCAGTACTCTCCCAGGGAATACAAAAGAAAACCCAAAAGGAGAGTGCAAGGCCATCAACATGGCCGAATTTTGGGAGGAAGAAGAGGCAGTGAACGCCACTGAGGAAAACCTCAATGGGCGTCCACTGACCTCCAATGAGTTTCCACAATGAGGAACCATGGGAATCTGAGGCTCAAAATGAGACCATAGAGATTCCATTGGACTTACTTCTGCCATTCATGAGCTCTGATGAGTATTCTTCCTCTGAAAAGGATGAGTATGTCACTAAAGAGCAAGTTGCTAAATACCTTGGAGCAATCATGAAGTTGAATGACAAGTTATTTGGAAATGAGACTTGGGAGGATGAACCCCCTTTGCTCACCAAAGAACTGGATGACTTGTCTAGGCA
>NC_029775.3:108839901-108841164 GCF_000817695.3 Arachis duranensis
AGAATCCTCTGCCAAGCTAATGACATTAAAGAAGCGCTTGTTGGGAAGCAACCCAATGTTTTATAATTAACTATTTTCTTTTATTATTTTATGTTTTTTGTAGGTTGATGATCATGAGAAGTCACAAAATCAATGAAAAAAGCAAAAACAGAATGAAAAATAGAAAGAAAAACAGCACACCCTGGAGGAAGAGCCTGCTGGCGTTTAAACGCCAGTCAGGCTAGTAGATGGGCGTTTAACACCCAGTCTGGCACCATTCTGGGCGTTTAACGCCAGAAAGGGGCACCAGACTGGCGTTAAACGCCAGAAAAAGGCAAGAAGCTGGCGTTAAACGCCAGAAATGGGCACCAGCCCGGCGTTTAACGCCAGAAATGGCTAAAAATGCAATTTTGCTTGCCATTTGGTGCAGGGATGACTTTTCCTTGACACCTCAAGATTTGTGGACCCCACAGGATCCTCACCTACCCCACCACTCTCTCTCTTCTTCCCCCATTCACCAATCACCTCAACACCTCTTCCCCAAACACCCTTCACCTATCAAATCCCATCTTTCTCTTCACCACTCACATCCATCCTTCATAAAACCCCACCTACCCCACCATTCAAATTCAAACCACTTTCCCACCCAAACCCCCCTCAAATGGCCGAACCCTACCCTTCCCCTCTCCTATATAAACCCTCCTTCACTCCTTCATTTTCACACAATCCTATGTAAACCCATCTTCACTCCTTCATTTTCACACAACCTAAACACCACTTCTTCCCCTTTTTGGCCGAACCACAAACCATTCCCTTTCCCTTCATTTCTTCTTCTTCTACTCTTTTCTTTCTTCTTTTGCTCGGGGACGAGCAACAATTTTAAGTTTGGTGTGGTAAAAGCATTGCTTTTTGTTTTTCCATAACCATTTATGGCATCCAAGGCCGGAGAAACCTCTAGAAAGAGGAAAGGGAAGGCAAAAGCTTCCACCTCCGAGTCATGAGAGATGGAAAGATTCATCTCAAGGGTGCATCAAGACCACGTCTATGAAGTTGTGGCCTTGAAGAAGGTGATCCCCGAGGTCCCTTTTTCACTCAAAAATGGTGAATATCCGGAGATCCGACATGAGATCCAAAGAAGAGGTTGGGAAGTTCTTACCAACCCCATTCAACAAGTCGGAATCTTGATGGTTCAAGAATTCTATGCCAATGCATGGATCACCAAGAACCATGATCAAAGTGTGAACCCAGACCCAAAGAATTGGCTTACAATGGTTCGGGAGAAAT
>NC_029775.3:108843078-108844603 GCF_000817695.3 Arachis duranensis
ATCTTAGATCATTGGGAGGCTGGCCATTCGGCCATGCCTAGACCTTGTTCTTATGTATTTTCAATTGTGGAGTTTCTACACACCATAGATTAAGGTGTGGAGCTCTGCTGTACCTCGAGTATTAATGCAATTACTATTGTTCTTCTATTCAATTCCGCTTGTTCTTGTTCTAAGATATCACTTGTTCTTCAACTTGATGAATGTGATGATCCGTGACACTCATCATTATTCTCACCTATGAACTTGTGCCTGACAACCACCTCCGTTCTACCTTCGATTGGGTGAATGTCTCTTGGATTCCTGATACACGATGCATGGTTGATCGCCTGACAACCGAGCGCTCGCCTGACAAGCGAGCCAGCCATTCCGTGAGATCAGAGTCTTCGTGGTATAGGCTAGAACTGATGGCGGCATTTAAGAGAATCCGGAAGGTCTAACCTTGTCTGTGGTATTCTAAGTAGAATTCAATGATTGAATGACTGTGACGTGCTTCAAACTCCTGAGGACGGGGCGTTAGTGACAGACGCAAAAGAATCACTGGATTCTATTCCGACCTGATCGAGAACCGACAGATGGATAGCCGTGCCGTGACAGGGTGCGTTGAACATTTCCACTGAGAGGATGGGAGGTAGCCACTGACAACGGTGAAACCCTTGCTTAAGCTTGCCATGGAAAGGAGTAAGAAGGATTGGATGAAGACAGTAGGAAAGCAGAGAGACGGAAGGGAAGGTATCTTCATACGCTTATCTGAAGTTCCTACCAATGAATTACATAAGTATCTCTATCTCTATCTTTATGTTTTATTCGTATATCACCCATATCCATTTGAGTTTGCCTGACTGAGATTTACAAGGTGACCATAGCTTGCTTCATACCAACAATCTCTGTGGGATCGACCCTTACTCGCGTAAGGTTTATTACTTGGATGACCCATTACACTTGCTGGTTAGTTGTGCGAAATTGTGTTTATGCCATGGTATTGAATACCAAGTTTTTGGTTTCATTACCGGGGATTATTTGAGTTGTGAAAAGTATTGATCACAATTTCGTGCACCAATGCCCCTAGGATTAAGTTTGGATTGTGTAAATGGTTGGTGCTAATATGCATAGTTGGTATGTAATGTGAATTAATGATTGGGTTTAGAATTGTGTGGCCTTGAATGCTTGGTGTATTGAAAATTTGATGTATTGGGTAATGAGTATTGATTTGTGGTTTATGCATTTAAATTGTGAAAGTGGGCCGGAGGCCGGAAAGAGGTAAGGAAGGTAAGTTGATGTGTGCATTGTATGATGACACAAGTGATTGGATGAATTTCAGATAATGAATATATGAATGATTGGGTTGGTTATTGAATAATGAGGTTTGAGGAGTTGAAGTGTGGAAATTGGTAATTTTGGATGAAATTATGTAGATGAGGTATGTTTGGTTTTGGTTGAGAAATATTATGTGGTCATATATGTGATTATGATTATTGATGTCTTGATGGTATGATAATGCATGAGAGATATGTATGTTGTGATATAT
>NC_029775.3:108844697-108846401 GCF_000817695.3 Arachis duranensis
AAATTTAGCCATTTGTATGAAATGGGTAAAAATGGTTATATGGCGGTTTTGTGAATCGTGGTAAAGTGTTAATGTATGAGTTGAGGAGGCTTGATGTTTATTTTGGTATATTTTGATTGATTTCAAAAAGGGTAGAAACTAGCATGTTGTGGTTGATTTTAAAAAGGGTTGAAAATGGCTTGTTTTGAAAAGGGCACCTTGTGGTTTTGTATGAAAACATGATTTTTGGGAATACATTGATGGGACAAAACATGGACTCTGGATCTCTGTTTTGTGCCAAACATGTTTAGAAGTGAATTTGGATCCGGGATGTCCATGCCGTTCGAAGAACGGGCGAAAAACGATTTAAAATGAGAAAGTTATGTCCGTCGGAAGATTGGGGGTTGAATCTGTGAATTCTGCAGCTTTTAACTTAGAAATTTTTTTAGCAGAATGACCCTCCACGCGTAGGCGCACTTGGTGCGTACGCGTCGTTCTTCAAAAAGGCACCATCCACACGCACGCGTGGTGTGCGCATGTGCGTCGATGCGCTGCACCCAATGCCCAACCATTTTCCCGAGAGTTGTGCCAGAGTTGTGCCAGTTTTGTGTCTGGGGCGCAAATGCACCCACGCGTACGCGTGGCTGACGCGTACGCGTTGTCTGGCTGTGTTTCAATCCGCGCGTCCGCGTGTATGACGCATACGCATCGATGAGTTTTGTGGCCATCCACGCGTGCGCGTGGAGTACGCGTGCGCGTGGCCCTGCTTTCATGCCAAAGTTGATTTTTGAGTTTTAAAAGCCAAATCTCATACTTCTAAGCCTCCGATCTCACCCCTTATGTATTAAATCATTATGATATGCCTAGCAATGAGAAAGGAGCTAGGGGATGTGGTAACTTGCGAGTGAAGCAAGGGGAAGAGTTATGATCAATGGTGATCAACGATGATTATATGAGATATGGAGGATGACGGTAGAAGTACCGTGTATGCCATGAGCCGAAGGGCTATATCTATTGATAAATGGCTGGTTCTTGATTGAACCATGAGCCGGAAGGCTGAGTTATTGCCGGGTCACGGCAAAGCCATTATTGATTATGGCTGAGTATAAATGCATATATGATTAATGAATGAATGTGTTAAATGGATAATAATGGAAAATGTTGAAATGTGATATGTAACCCCGGGTAGTAGGCAGTGGCATTGTCCCACTTGCTCCGGGTTAATGCTTAAGATACCTGGGCAGTAGCAAGGGTTGTGGTTCGTGCCGCTTGCTCCGGGTTAATGCTTAAGATACCTGGGCAGTAGCAAGGGTTGTGGTTCGTCCCGCTTGCTCCGGGTTAATGCTTAAGATACCTGGGCAGCAGCAAGGGTTGTGGTTCGTCCCGCTTGCTCCGGGTTAATGCTTAAGATACCTGGGCAATAGCAAGGGTTGTGGTTCGTTCCACTTGCTCCAGGTCAGAGATTGTGACGCCTGGGTAGTAGCGGCAGTTGTGGTGAATCCACTCGCTCCAGGTTGAGCTTTTAAACACCCGCCTGGGTAGTAGCCGCATTAGTGGTTGTTCCACTGGCTCTGGGTTGAGCGGGTAGTAGCAAGGGGGTTGTAGCTCAAACCTACTTGCTCCGCAAGGGATGTTTCTGTCCATTGGTTAGCTACCAGGACATGTCGGGTTGGCTATATAACCGACAGATGATATCATCAGCCATAGGGCAGGCATACATCATTT
>NC_029775.3:108846727-108848804 GCF_000817695.3 Arachis duranensis
TTATTTGGCACTTTTACCGTACTGGGAACCCATGGGCCCGGGGTTCTCATTCCGTATATATCTCTTGTTTTTCAGATACAGGTTCAAGTGCTCAGAGGTGAGCTGCGGTTCGTCTGAGAGACGGCAAAGATATTTATTTTCTCTACTTTGTGTTTTGCTTAGAATCTCTCCACTTTGTTTTGAAAAGATTATATTATGTATTGAACTCTTTTGGAACTTGCCTATAGAGGCTCTTATGTTTCCTTTGAGAGATATTAGGATATACTGTTGTCAACTACTTTCATACTGTACCCTAGCCGGCCTAAACTTCGCGGGTCGCGACTAGTGGCTATTACTTATGTTATATATATATCTATCCGTTATCTATCTCTTAATCTCCTTTATGCCTTGTCTGTATATCGTTTTCGGCTTCACAGTTTAACTTTTCGTTGTCGAAACGTGAGTGATACGTCTTCGCGATTTTGTTTCTACTCTTTTCAGGCTTCTCGATTAATACTCCTTTCGAAATTACCTATATTTATATATTAAAAATCCACCCGTGAGTCGTACCACCGTAATATCATTGACTTATGACTCGAGCATAAGGATTTGAATATTAGGGTGTTACAGAACTCTAATTTAACACCACAAAAATGATTCTCTTAGCAGTTTGAAATGCTTCAGATTTAATCATGGAATTGAAGCTAGTTTTGTTTAAGTAAAGGAAATAGCTTTGAAAGGAGTAATTGATTACATGACTCGGTTTAGCTTAGATCCTATTTTACTATTCAAATTAGAAAGCCAAGGTTTTAATGATTTTAAGAGAATTTGACAGAATGAGTTATGTTATCCTCCCCCAAAGACTTGAGTATCTACCGAGAAACTTTTGATACAAAATCCCGTTGTTGGATGGACGATTTTGAATATTTCAAAATAAATCTTTAACTTGTCATGATTTTAGAAGTTTTGAAAAGAAAATGCCGAGGGTGGCTTTGTTTTCAAAAGAGGAATTTACCTTGTGTAAGAGTGGCTTATGAGCCTGAGATGATTTGAAAAATGGAAACTTTAAAGCCAAGGTTGAAAAGAGTTGATTTCAAAGTGAAATGAATTGAGAAAAAGTGATTTATGGCTAAAATGCCGATTTTATGAATTTGATGATGTTGAATGGTGGAAGTGCTATTTTGTTATGAGCCGGAATGGCTGTGTATACTATTGAATTATGGTTGATTGCCAAATGAAAAAAAGCCGTATGGCTGATTATGAATTATGAATTTAAGCCGAAGGGCTCTATTTATTGATAAATTGGCTAGTTCTGGATTAAACCGTGGGTCGGATGGCTGAGTTATTGCCGAGTTACGGCAGAGCCATTGTTGATTATGGCCGATTGTAAATGCATATATGCTAATGAATGAAATGTGAATGTTGCACTTCCACTATCAGAGACACGAGTTTCCCTGGAAAGAAGCAGTGGCTAGCCACCACGTGCTCTAGGTGGAGACTCGAGACTCTGCTAACCCTATGTCGTGAGTGTGGCCGGTGATGAGCGGATATTTTATACGCTTTTTGGGGGTAATTTCATGTAGATTTTAGTATGTTTTAATTAGATTTTAGTAGAATATTATTAGTTTTTAGGCAAAAATCATATTTCTGGACTTTACTATGAGTTTGTGTGTTTTTCTGTGATTTCAGGTATTTTCTGGCTGAAATTGAGGGAGCTGAGCAAAAATCTGATTGAGGCTGAAAAAGGACTGCTGATGCTGTTGGATCCTGACCTCCTTGCACTCGAAATGGATTTTCTGGAGCTACAGAAGTCCAATTGGCGCGCTCTCAACGGCATTGGAAAGTAGACATCTAGAGCTTTCGAGCAATATATAATAGTCCATACTTTGCGCGAAGATAGATGATGTAAACTGGCGTTCAACGCCAGTTTCATGCTGCTGTCTGGCGTCCAGCGCCAGAAACAGGTTAAAAGTTGGAGTTCAGCGCCCAAAAGACGTTACAACCTGGTGTTCAACTCCAGAAACAGCCCAAGCACGTGAGAAGCTTTAGTCTCAGCCCCAGCACACACCAAGTGGGCCCCAGAAGTGGATTTCTGCAC
>NC_029775.3:108848909-108849539 GCF_000817695.3 Arachis duranensis
GCATGAGTCTCTAAACTCCATTGTTGGGGGTGAGGAGCTCTCCAGCGTCTCGATGAATTAATGCAATTGTTTCTATTTCTCCATTCAAACGTGTGTGTTCCTATCTAAGATGTTCATTCGCGCTTAATTATGAAGAAGGTGATGATCTGTGACACTCATCACCTTCCTCAATCCATGAACGTGTGCCTGACAACCACCTCCATTCTACATCAGATTGAATGAGGGTCTCTTAGATTCCTTAATCAGAATCTTCGTGGTATAAGCTAGAATTGATGGCGGCCACTCTTGAGGATCCGGAAAGTCTAAACCTTGTCTGTGGTATTCCGAGTAGGATTCAAGGATTGAATGGCTATGACGAACTTCAAACTCGCGATTGCTGGGCGTGATGACAAACGCAAAAGGATCAATGGATCCTATTCCAACATGATCGAGAACCAACAGCTGATTAGTCGTGCTGTGACAGAGCATCTGGACCGTTTTCACTGAGAGGATGGGAGGTAGCCACTGACAATGGTGACACCCTATATACAGCTTGCCATGGAAGGAACTTTGCACTTTGGAATTGAGTTGAATATTACATTACAGGAATTCAGAAGACAAAGCATCTCCAAAACTCCAACATATTCTCCA
>NC_029775.3:108849577-108852336 GCF_000817695.3 Arachis duranensis
CACCAAGTTTTTGGCACCGTTGCCGGGGATTATTCGAGTTTGAACAACTAAAGGTTTATTTTATTTCTTAGATTAGGAAGATTTTGGCAATTGGGTCAGAGTCTTTTATTTTCTTTTCAAAAATATTATTTTTCTTTATTAATTTTAATTTTTCGTGAGTCTAGTGTTTTGTTCTAAGTTTGGTGTCAATTGCATATTTTATATTTTTCTTTTAAATTTTCGTGTTAGTGTTCTTTGTTCTTCCTTGATCTTCAAATTGTTCTTGTCAATTTTTCTTGTTTGATCTTTGGTTTGTCTTGTTCTGTGTCTTTTCTTGTTTTTCTTGTGCTTTTTCAAAACATTAGTTTTCAAAAAAAAAATTTATTCTTATCCATAAAAATAATACATCTTTAAAATACGTTACATTTTTAGCTCAGTTGGTTAGAGCGTTGGCTTATGTTCTTGACAATTGGGCATCTTCTTTTTAAAATCTTTTTTTCAAAAATAATTTTTCTTGATTTAATCTTGTGTCAAACTTTAAGTTTGGTGTTTTCTTGTTGATCTTTCTTTAATTTTCGAAAATTTATCTTGGTTTTCTAAAAATTTTTAAGTTTGGTGTTCTTTCTTTTGTTCTTGGTGTTCTTGTGAATCTTCAAGGTGTTCTTGAGTCTTTCTTGTGTTTTGATCTTAAAATTTTTAAGTTTGGTGTTCCTTGGTGTTTTCCCTCCAAAATTTTCGAAAATAAGGAGCATTAGGTCTAAAAATTTTAAGTCTTGTGTCTTTTGTGTGTTTTTCTCTTTCATCATAAAATTCAAAATTCAAAAAAAATATCTTTTCTAACTAATTTTAAACTATTTTTTTCGAAATTTTTATATAAAAATTCAGATTTCAATTTCAAAATTTTTCAATTCTTATCTTTTTAAGAATTAAAAATTTTTTTTAATATATATATATATATATTTTATTATCTTTTTCAAATATATCCTAACCACTTTCTCTTTCCTCAAATTTTTCGAAAATCTTCACAAAACATTTTCAATTTCTTTTTTTATTTTATTTATTTCATTTTTATTTATTTCATTTTTATTTTATTTTATAAAATAAATTTTTATAAAATAAATAATATCAACATACATATCATCTCCCTTGTTCCATCATGGAATTAAGTGGGAAGGAACAGTCCAGGAGGACTCTGGGGTCATATGCTAACCCCACTACTGCTTCATATGGGAGTAGTATCTGTATACCCTCCATTGGAGTTAGTAGCTTTGAGTTGAATCCCCAGCTCATTATCATGGTGCAGCAAAACTGCCAGTATTCCGGTCTTCCAAAGGAAGAACCTACAGAGTTTCTGGCACAATTTTTACAAATTACTGACACAGTACATGATAAAGAAGTAGATCAGGATGTCTACAGATTATTACTGTTTCCATTTGCTGTAAAAGATCAAGCTAAGAGGTGGTTAAATAACCAGCCTAAGAACAGCATAAAAACATGGAAACAGCTGTCAGAAAAATTCCTGAATCACTATTTCCCTCCAAAACGGATGACACAGCTAAGGCTCAGCATCCAAGGCTTCAAACAAGGGGATAATGAATCCCTTTATGATGCCTGGGAGAGATACAGAGAGATGCTAAGAAAATGCCCCTCTGAAAGATTTTCAGAGTGGGTGCAGTTAAACATCTTCTATTATGGGCTTACAGAAAGAGCTCAGATTTCTCTAGACCACTCAGCTGGTAGCTCTATACACATGAGAAAGACAATAGAAGAAGCTCAAGAGCTTATTGATACAGTTGCCAAAAATCAGCATCTGTACCTAAGCAGTGAATCTTCCATGAAAGAAGAAGCTAAAACAGTAACTGCTGAACTCAGTCCTGTAGATCAGGCTAATGAATTCAATCAGCAGCTGGATTTTCTAACTCAGCAGCTAGCCGAATTCAAGGAAATACTACAGGAAACAAGAATGGCTAACAGGAATATGGAAGTACAGTTAAAGCAAACAGAAAAGCAACTGTCAAAACAAATAACAGAAGAATGCTAAGCAGTTCAGTTAAGAAGTGGGAAACTATTAAATACCTCACTTCAAAGTAGCAGAAAGCCAAGAAATGAACAAATGACTACTCAAAATCCCTCTGAGGACAATCAGAGCCCAGAGAGGAATAATGCTGGCGTTGAACACTCAAACCATGCTCATTCCTAGCGTTCAACGCCAGAAACAAGCAAGGATTCGGCGTTGAACGCCCAAAGGGAGCATAGTTCTGGCGTTCAGACGCCAGAGATAGATAAGGAGCTGGCGTCTAACGCCACTCCAGCTTCCACCCCCGGCATTCAAATGCCAGTGGGGAATCAGACACATGCAAGTGCTGATAACAACCCTTCTAAAAAGGCTTCTCAATCCACATCTGTAGGCAATAAACCTGCAGCAACTAAGGTTGAGGAATACAAAGCCAAAATGCCTTATCCTCAAAAACTCCGCCAAGCGGAACAGGATAAGCAATTTGCCCGCTTTGCAGACTATCTCAGGACTCTTGAAATAAAGATTCCGTTTGCAGAGGCACTTGAGCAAATACACTCTTATGCTAAGTTCATGAAAGAGATCTTAAGTCATAAGAAGGATTGGAGAGAAACTGAAAAAGTTTACCTCACTGAAGAATGCAGTGCAGTCATTCTGAAAAGCTTACCTGAGAAGCTTAAAGACATCGGGAGCTTTATGATACCATGCACATTAGAGGGTAATTGTACCAAGCAAGCTCTATGTGACCTTGGGGCAAGTATCAACC
>NC_029775.3:108852605-108853294 GCF_000817695.3 Arachis duranensis
CGTCCAAAAAGGGGAAGTAACCCTGAGAGTCAATGAGGAGGAGTTCAAGTTGAATGTTGTCAAAGCTATGCAACATCCAGACACCCCAAATGACTGCATGGGTGTTGATATCATTGACTCTCTGGTAAGAGAGGTCAATATGGCTGAGAGTCTCGAATCAGAGCTAGAGGACATCTTTAAAGATGTTCAGCCTGATTTGGAGGAATCAGAGAGAATAATATAACCTCTGAAAATCCCTCAGGAAGAGGAGAAACATCCTAAACCCGAGCTCAAACCATTACCACCATCCCTGAAATATGCATTTTTGGGAGAAGGTGATACCTTTCCTGTAATCATAAGCTCTACCTTAGAGCCACAGGAAGAGGAAGCACTAATTCAAATGCTAAGGACACACAAGACAGCTCTTGGGTGGTCCATCAGTAATCTTAAGGGCATTAGCCCAGCTAGATGCATGCACAAGATCCTATTGGAGGGTGACGCCAAGCCAGTGGTCCAACCACAAAGGCGGCTGAATCCAGCCATGAAGGAAGTGGTGCAGAAGGAGGTCACTAAATTACTAGAGCTGGGATTATTTATCCTATTTCTGACAGCCCTTGGGTAAGCCCTGTCCAAGTCGTCCCTAAGAAGGGAGGCATGACAGTGGTTCATAATGAAAAAAATGAACTGGTTCCTACAAGAACAGTTACAGG
>NC_029775.3:108853491-108854682 GCF_000817695.3 Arachis duranensis
GATCAAGAGAAAACGGCATTCACATGTCCATCTGGAGTATTTGCATACAGAACGATGCCATTTGGCCTGTGCAATACACCTGCAACCTTTCAGAGGTGCATGCTCTCAATTTTCTCTGATATGGTGGAAAAATTTCTGGAAGTCTTCATGGATGACTTTTCAGTATTTGGAGACTCATTCAGCTCCTATCTTAACCATCTAGCACTTGTTCTAAAGAGATGCCAAGAGACTAACCTGGTTTTAAATTGGGAGAAATGTCACTTTATGGTGACTGAAGGAATTGTCCTTGGGCACAAAATCTCGAACAAGGGAATAGAGGTGGATCAAGCTAAGGTAGAGGTGATTGAAAAATTTCCACCACCAACCAATGTTAAGGCAATCAGAAGCTTTCTGGGGCATGCAGGATTCTATAGGAGGTTTATAAAGGATTTTTCAAAAATCGCCAAACCTCTAAGCAACCTGCTAGCTGCTGACACGCCATTTATCTTTGATAAAGAGTGTCTGCAGGCATTTGAGACTCTGAAAGCTAAATTGGTTACTGCACCAATCATCTCTGCACCAGACTGGACATTACCATTTGAACTGATGTGTGATGCCAGTGACCATGCCATTAGTGTTGGGACAAACGCATGACAAGCTTCTGCACGTCATTTACTATGCCAGTCGTGTTTTAAATGACGCACAGAAGAATTACACAACCACAGAAAAAGAGTTGCTTGCAGTGGTTAACGCCATTGACAAGTTTAGATCCTATTTAGTAGGATCAAAAGTGATTGTGTACACTGATCATGCTGCTCTTAAATATCTACTCACAAAGAAGGATTCAAAACCTAGACTTATCAGATGGGTGTTGCTTCTGCAAGAGTTTGATATAGAAATAAGAGACAGAAAAGGGACAGAAAACCAAGTAGCAAATCACCTGTCCCGAATAGAACCAGTAGAAGGGGCGTCCCTCCCTCTTACTGAGATCTCTGAAATCTTTTCGGATGAGCAACTCTTTGCCATCCAGGAAGTGCCATGGTTTGCAGATATTACAAACTACAAGGCAGTGAGGTTCATACCCAAAGAGTACAGTAGGCAGCAATCAAAGAAATTGATCACAGATGCAAAGTACTATCTTTGGGATGAACCATATCTCTTCAAGAGATGTGCAGACGGAGTAATCCGTAGATGTGTGCCTAAAGAAGAAGC
>NC_029775.3:108854936-108859590 GCF_000817695.3 Arachis duranensis
CGGGTAGCCACTGACAAACCCCAATTTGACGGTTTATTTTGTATTGAGTTTAGAGTGTTTTGATAACCTTTTGTCACATTTAGCCTATGAATTAACATGGTTTTGTTATCTCTCCCATATTCGTGCTTAAGTGTAAAAACATGCTTTTTAAGCCTTATTTTGATGAATTCTAGTTTCTCTTTGATTCCATAAAATGCCTTGATGTGTTTGCTAGTAATCCCAGGAATGAAATAGGCTAGGCATGGATCAAAGGAAGCAAGGAAGGAAGCATACAAGTGGAGAGAAGCATAAAAAGTCAAAGAAGCAAAGTCAGCCATGCACGCGCACGCGCACAAGACGCTCGCGCGCACATTGCGAAACAGGCCAAGGACGCGCACGCGTACCGTGCGCGCACGCGCCGATGATGGCACATGACCTCACTAATGTAACACGTGCCTGGCGATTTGAGGGGGTTTCTGAACCCATTTTTGGCGCGAAATGCTAAGAAAGAGGAATATAAGGATGAAGGATTAAGGGGAAGGCATTAGGGAATCAACTAGGCAATAATACACACCCACTAGGATTAGTTTAGAGTTAGTTTCTAGAGAGAGAAGCTCTCACTTCTCTCTAGAATTAGGATTAGAATTAGGTTTAGGTTAATCTCTCTCCTTAGATCTAGGTTTAATTTATGCTTTGATTCACTTTTCCTTTATCAATTCTTAATCTTCTCCTCCTCCTCTTTCTAGTTATGTGCTTTAATAATTGTAATTCTTCATTTTGTTTTGGATAGATTGTTGAAATTCTATTTTTTTGGTTGAAAGGGTTGAAGGAGATTTGAGTACTTTTTCATAAATGTCACTGCAAGCTATGATCTAATTTATCTATTTGAATTTTTCTTATTTTAGTTTATTTTGATTTTCAATTTTTTTGCACAAAATTAAATCTTTTACTTTTGAGTTATGCTTTAGTTCTACTTCTCTAAAGCTAGTCTTTCCTTTAGGAGTTGATTAGAACTTGAGGAATCAAATTGATTCATCCACTTGACTTTCCTCCATGGTTAGAGGTTAACTAAGTGGGAGCAATGAACAATTCTCATCACAATTGAGAAAGATAACTAGGATAGGACTTCTAATTTTCATACCTTGCCAAGAGCCTTTTATGGTTGTTAGTTTATTTTTATTGCCATTTATTTTTCATGCTTCTTATCCAAAACCCCAAAACACATTTCTAACCAATAACAAGACACTTTATTGTAATTCCTAGGGAGAACGACCCGAGGTTTGAATACTTCGGTTTATAAATTTTAGGGGTTTGTACTAGTGACAAACAACTTTTTGTATGAAAGGATTATTGTTTGGTTTAGAAACTATACTTTACAACGAGATTTCATTAGTGAAATTCTAAACCGTCAAAAATCCCAATCGTCAAAATGGCGCCATTGCCGGGGATTTGCAATGATGTTATGTTATTGGTTATTGTACATATGTGAATAGTGTAAATATCTTGCTTTTTGCTTCATTTGCTAGTGTAGAATTTTATTTTCTCTTTCCACCATGAATTCTCACTTTGGCTATGAGTTTGGTTCTAATTATGTTGTAGGTAATGAGAGCTTCAACGAGAATGTGTATCAAGGATGGAACAATCAAAGGTGGGAGGAGCCATATGCATATGATCAATCTTCATGGCAACAACCTCCACCAATGCACTATGAAGAAAAGCCATTCTATGATGCATATCAACCCAATGGCTATGGTGAATCACCTTGTGACTTTCAAGAACCACCACCATATGCCTATGAATCATATCCTCAACATGAACCCCAACCATTCTCACAAGCCCCTCCACACCAAGCACCTTCCTATGACCCATACCCATCGTACAACCAATCATCCATCCCATGTTTTTATGACAATTATGAGCAAGAACCCTGCGAACCACCACAACCCTATCAAAATTACTTCCAAGAACCACCTCAATACATACAATCTCCACAACTGTACCAAGATGAACCATCTTCCTATTATGAACCCTCTTTTCAAAATGATGAACCTTCCTACCCACCCCAAGCCCCAATAGACGATTCTCTCACTTTGTTACTTCAAGGACAAGAAGCCATGAAGCGGGATACACTTGAGTTTGTGACCAATTTGACCAAGGTGGTGCACACTTTAGCCCACCAATGTTTGAATACTCAAGGTACTTCCATGACCACATGTGAGATGTCAAAAGAAGAGCAAAGCATGAAGGAGAAATTGGAAAATCCGGTGGAGAAGGAGGAGCCAAATTATGTGTTAGAACAATTGGAGGAACCTATGATCCTTGAAGAAAAGGAAAAAGTGGTTGAAGATTTAGGAGATGTCGAAAGTCCATGGAAATGTAGCATCATGGAGCACTCTTCCAAGAAGCTTGATATTGATGTTGAGGAGGGTGCGCAACCTCCAAGGCATGTCATAGTTGAAGACTTGGAAGAAGCTTATCAAGAGATGGATTCAATCATCGATGAATTCCTCTCTGCAATAGAATACTCTCCCATTGGACACAAAGTTGAAATTTTAAAAAAGTGTGCACAACCTCCCAAGGAAAACGAAAATAGCATGGTGTATATTGAAATTGAAGAATATGAAGAGGTTGATCAAGAGATGAACTCATTCATCAATGAATTCCTATCCAAAGTTGAATCACCTCCCATTAAACAAGATGAAGTTCTTGAAGACAACACCAAGCCACGTAACAAAGGGGATGAGATTGAAATTGAAGAAGCTTGTGAAAAGGTGGAAGCAACTAAAGAAGAGCACAAGGAAGTAGACCTTGTATTGTCTAAGTGTGGGGAAGCCTCCCTTCCCACGCCACCATCCAACACAACATTCAAGTGGGTAAAATTCCTATCCCTAAGCTTTACTTTCTCACTTGAATATGGTTTAATTGAAAATGATGGTCAACTTAGAGCTCTTTGTGGAACTAAAAGCAAAAATGAGTTATGTAGTGGTTGCAAGTTAGGAATTAAGCTCATTAAGGTCAAAGCTTTAAAGTATAGGGATGATGTTGGGACAAGAATCACTTTGTATGGGTTTAGAAGGAAGCATCGGTGGAGTAAAGAGAATTCTATGTGTCAACCGCCCTTATGTCAACCACCCCTACGGACAAATCATGAAACTCAACTCACGGATGGGTGTGAAGATAAGATATGGGATCCCGGTTCGCTATGTGAAGATCAACTATGTGACCTCATATCTTGGGTGGAACTTTGCCCAAGCTTAATAAAAATGGTTGGAAATTCTGTCAACCAATTGAGAAGCATGGATCCTTGGAAATTCAAGGATGAGTACAAACATAAGCCACCATGACAACAAGCATCTCAAAATGTCCAACTTAAGGACTTAAACTAAAAGTGCTAGGTGGGAGACACCCCACCATGGTAAACTCTTTCCAATCTCTTTTAAATTTGCCTAATAAGTGATTTGAGTTACCATTGTAGGTAGATGTTTCATACAAATTTGTTGGTACAACTTAATTGTTAGCTTAGTCACATGCATGTTGTGTTTAGTAGTAGATGAATAATATCAAAATTGCATTTTTTGTGAATTGTATGATGGTTGAGTGAATAAGAGTTGTGAACACTATGGGGAACACCCAGCATCATTTTTCATCTAAAAAAAAGGGGGGAAGGACGCGTGCGCACAAAGTACGCGCACGCGTCCCTGTGCAGATGCAACATCGCCCACATACCCGAGAGTTGGGCCTCTCTTGGGCAAACATTATGCCCTGAGCCCAACCTAACCCATGTGGACGCGCACTACCTGCATGTGCGCCGACTATTAGAACATGGTAGTTCATGCGGACGCGCACCGATCGCGTCCGCGCCGATCTGCGGCTGCAAATTGTTGAGCCAACCCCCAGAGAGTTGGGCCAGCTCTAAGCTATTCTTAAGCCCCTGGCCCAACTCAATCGTTAACGTACGCGGACGCGCACTTGCCGCGCGCGCGTCCCTACGTAATGCCACCACTCTAGCCTCTAACTCGAGAGTTGGGCGTGCCTCAAGCCCACTCTAAGCTTTAGGCCCAATCTCATCTACGCGTGTGCGTACTGTACGCGCACGCGCCTTTGCCTAGTTTGCCAACCCACGCTAGAGCGCACTGGACGCTCACGCATGGGTCTCCAATTTCCTCAATGCACGCGGACGCGTACATGCCGCGTGCGCGCAGGTCTCGTAGCGCAACTTCCAGGCCATTCTCCAGAGAGTTAGGCCTGAGTTGGGCCGACTCTAAGCCCCTAGCCCAACTCCGTGCACGCGTGCGCGCACTGTACGTGCACGCGTGCGCGCACTGTACGTGCACGCGTGCGCGCACTGTACGCGCACGCGTCCCTTCCTATTTTGCTCATCCGCGCTTAAGCGCGTTGTACGCGCACGCGTAGTCCCCAAGTTTCCTCCATGGACGCGGACGCGCAAGGTGCGCGCTCGCGCCGATTCAAAAATAAGGATAACCCTAATGCGCGACGGACACTGCGCAGTCGCGCACTTTCTTCCCCCAACCTCCATTTCCGTTTCTTCTTCTTCTTCCCCCCCATAACCACCACCTCTACTCCGCCGACCACCACCACACGGCCACCCTTCTCTCACCGTCACCCCACTCGTCCTCATTTTCTCTCTCTCCTTCACTCACTCTCTCTCCTCACT
>NC_029775.3:108859978-108878846 GCF_000817695.3 Arachis duranensis
TGCTATCCGGGAACGTCCAATTTTAAGCCGGAATGCTGCCCGATTTTCAAGGAAATTAGTTTCATTTTGGTCTTTATTTCAATTTTGGGCAAATTTCCGTTTCCTTTTTAACTTCCCGGATTTGCATCAATCATCGTGAACATAAACCACAACTCCTCTTTTCATTGCGCCAAATATCATCATCTCACCAACCTACTTTTCTTACTCACTAATTCCTTTAACCATCTCACTTCCACTCACCTTTAACCCTCTTTAACAATTCTTTCAAAAATATGATGATATTATTGCCTTTTGAATATGAGTTGTTGATTTTCATGAAAATTGCTTTCTTGGTTTACTTGTTCACTTTTGCATACTCTTTGCAACATCATACTTATTATTACTCATTTGTATCCTGAACATGCCTTCTTTGTTACATGCTAAATGTCTTATATATTCCATCATATTTTTCAGGATGTCGGATAAGGGCAAAGCCATTGCCACTACCTCCAAGAAAAGAAAACTCTCTACATCCTCCATTCCTGCCATCTACAAGCATTATGCCAAGAATCCCTTGAATGATGTAGACAAAGAAAATCAGCAGTTACCTTCTACCAATCCAGACAAATTCCCCAATCTCTACTGTGAGCTTCGGTTTTCTCGATATCGAACAACAAAGCTGAATACTCAGAAGAAGTTGCTCCTCCCTAATGATGTGAGACGGTCCATTACCGGTCGGATCCTTGAGTTGGGTATCGACTTTGTTGACCGGGATTTGGGGGATATCAATGTATCTTGGGTGAAGGAATTCTACTGCAACTTCTTCCGTCCGACTTTGGATTCGGTTCAGGTGAGGGGTAGAGAGGTCATGATTACTGAGACTGCTATTGAGGAGGCGCTACAGTGCCGACATGTACCTGATGAGCTGTGTGCCCATCAGCAGGCTGAGTTGGCCATACACAGCATGACTTTTGATTATGAGGCACTTAGGAGCGTCATTGGGTTACCAGATGCCACATGGGTTATGGATGCAAACAATACCAAGCCGAAAGGGATGCTCTTTACTCATCTGACTCGTGAGGCCAAGACATGGCAGATGATATTCGCATGCTATGTCCTACCCACCACCCACTTCTCTGAGATCCCTATGGAGATGCTTCTGCTGATTGGGTGTGTTATGGAAGGGAAGGAGGTTTATTTTCCTCGATTAATCCGACAGTGTATGTGGCGAGCACATATTCGTGGCATACTTCCGTTCCCCACCTTGGTCACCAGTATGGCCGCCTTAGCTGAGGTACCCTGGTTGGATGATGATGTGATACCACCACCCACAGATGACGATGACAATGTGTGACCACCACCCTCTGATGCTGATGACAGGGAGGTTACTATCCCCTGGGGTGGTTGGGTGCACGAAAGACCACCTGCTAGACGCCGCTCTCGGGCTAGAGCTGTCGTGGGGACACCTTCACCATCCGCCCCTACAGCTGCCCCATCATCCTCTACAGCCGCAGCTCCCTCCTCAGCTACAGATCCTCCAGCAGTACCTGAGCCTACCTATATCCTGGTCCAGCGTCTTTTCCGGTTCTTAGAGCGCGAGAGACGCCATGTCAGACGCCGTTTAGACAGGATGGACCAGGCACTGATTTCTTTGGGTGCTGAACTACCTCCGCTCCCCGATTCTCTGGCCTCCGATGAGCAGGATCATCAGGAGGAGGATGCGGAGGCACCAGTTCAGCAGAATGCCCCTGACACTACAGAGCCACCACGGACCCATGAGGTGCCGGTCCCACAGCCAGAGCCAGAGCCTATCGTTGTACCTCCCACTGATCCTCCGGTTTAGCATCGAGGACGATGCTTGGTTTTAAGTGTGGGGAGGGCACCGGTAGCATTATTTGGGAACCGGTGAACTTTTCGGCCTAGTTATCTTATCTTGCACATCTTTGTATATATTTTGATGCATTTCTAGTTTGCTTTGAATACTTTTATTGCTTATTTTGAATTTTAGATATTTTGATGCTTTTGGATATTTGTAGATTTTTTGGATGATAGATTCCGTACTTTGAAGTTGGATCTTTCTTTATACATTTTTGTTTATTTTTTTAGTTTGTGGTTGTGATTAGAAATCATATTTGAATTGCAAATATTTAGTCACCCTTTTCGCATAATATATTGGTTTTAATTGAAAAAAAAGGAAAGGGTGAACTAAGAAAATTTTTGAACTTTTCAATCACAACAATGCTTAATCAAATATTGAAAGTTTCCAAGAAGTTTAAATATAGGGCATCAACCCATTTGATTGAAAGAAAATTTTTGGTAAAACTCGCTTGAATTTCATACTTTGTGAAGCATGTATTGAATTGAGAACACAAGCTTGTGAGACTTGAGCCTATTGATGTGGTTACATTTTATAACCACTTATTTTCCATTCTTGTGTGAAATTGCTCTCTTTCTATGATTGAGATCCTTGATTTGCTTGATTCTATATGTCCATTTATTTCTTGTATTTATGCATTTATATGATTGAGGCCATTACTTCATTAGCCACTTACCCAAATAGCCAACCTTTTATTCTCCATTGTTAGCCAATTTTGAGCCTATGCTTAACCAACTTGTTCTTATTTTAGCACATTACAAGCCAAGGCGGAAAACCAATAAAATTCCTTGTTTGGATCCTTGATTAACCTAGGCTAGTGAGAGTGTTTATTATTCAAAGTTGGTGAGGCTTGGGAACATTGGATGGAAAAAAGGGGTAGTACACTTTCATGTTTAGGAATTGGGTACATATTCATGTATTGATTAAATGTAGAGACCTTATGCATTGATGTTCTTGTATATAGTTTGAAAGAAAAAGAAAAAAATATATATCTAAAGAAAAAAAATGAAAAAAAAAGAAAAAAATGATGATAGAAAAACAAAGAAAAAATATATATATAATAAGAAAGGGACAAAACGCCCCAAAGTGAAGTCAACAAAAAGGAGTCAATGCATAGGTGTTATGGATCAAGAAATAAGAATGCATGAGTATGTGAGAAAAAAGTGAAGAATGGGTAGTTAGAATAGTTTGAATTTATATAGTTAGGTGGGGAAGTCTATGCTAATCAAAGATTCAAATCCTAGCCCACTTAACCGTAAACGACCCTACCTTGACCCTAACCCCATTACAACCTAAATGAAAGACCTCATGATGAATGTATACATGCATTGAATAAATGTTGATTGTTAGAAGAAAATCAAATTTTGGAAAGCCTGAATAGAAGAGAATTGAGTGGATTAACCCTTAAACACTTGAGTGAATAGAGCGGATACACATCCGGTGAGGGTTCAAAAGTTCAATCACATGCGTTCACCCATATTATCTATATTCTTGCAAGTTTAAACTCTTTTTGATAATTCAATACAATTGTGGTTTGGAATTAATTCCTATTGCCTAGCCCTTGTGCTTACACATGCTCTCTTGGCAGTTTGATATGTTTGAATTAAGCATTTGCATTTACTTTAGGTAGCTGCATTTAGATAGGACTCATATAGTTTAGTGCACTCAATAAATGTCATAACCCTTAGTTCCTTCTTATTTTAGCATGAGGACATGCTAAGGCTTAAGTGTGGGGAGGTTGATAAACCCCAATTTGACGGTTTATTTTGTATTGAGTTTAGAGTGTTTTGATAACCTTTTGTCACATTTAGCCTATGAATTAGCATGGTTTTGTTATCTCTCCCATATTCGTGCTTAAGTGTAAAAACATGCTTTTTAAGCCTTATTTTGATGAATTCTAGTTTCTCTTTGATTCCATAAAATGCCTTGATGTGTTTGCTAGTAATCCCAGGAATGAAATAGGCTCGGCATGGATCAAAGGAAGTAAGGAAGGAAGCATACAAGTGGAGAGAAGCATAAAAAGTCAAAGAAGCAAAGTCAGCCATGCACGCGCACGCGCACAAGACGCTTGCGCGCACATTGCGAAACAGGCCAAGGACGCGCACGCGTACCGTGCGCGCACGCGCTGATGATGGCACATGACCTCACTAATGTAACACGTGCCTGGCGATTTGAGGGGGTTTCTGAACCCATTTTTGGCGCGAAATGCTAAGAAAGAGGAATATAAGGATGAAGGATTAAGGGGAAGGCATCAAGGAATCAATGAGGAATAATACACACTCACTAGGATTAGTTTAGGATAGTTTTCTAGAGAGAGAAGCTCTCACTTCTCTCTAGAATTAGGATTAGGTTTAGGTTAATCTCTCTTATTGGATCCAGGTTTAATTCATGCTTTGATTCAATTTACCTTCATCAATTCTTAAATCTTCTCATCTCTCTTTCTAGTTATATGCTTTAATAATTGTAATTCTTCATTTTGTTTTGGATAGATTGTTGTTCTTTCATTTCCTCTTTCAATAATGCAATTTGAGGTAATTCATGATAATTGTGATTTCCTTGATTGTTGTTGATTAATTCTTTGCAATAATTGTTGTTAAACTCTATTCTTGTTATGAATTTACTATGCTTTTCTTATATGCCTTCCAAGTGTTTGATGAAATGCTTGGTTGGATTTTAGTGTAGGTTTTGTTCCTCTTGGCCTAGGTAGAGTAGTTAGTAACTCTTGAGTTATCTAATTCCCTTGTTGGTTGACAATTAGAAATTGCTAATTGATTTGAATACCTCTAAAAGTAGTCTTTCCTTTAGGAGTTGATTAGAACTTGAGGAATCAAATTGATTCATCCACTTGACTTTCCTCCATGGTTAGAGGTTAACTAAGTGGGAGTAATGAACAATTCTCATCACAATTGAGAAAGATAACTAGGATAGGACTTCTAATTTTCATACCTTGCCAAGAGCCTTTTATGGTTGTTAGTTTATTTTTATTGCCATTTATTTTTCATGCTTCTTATCCAAAACCCCAAAACACATTTCTAACCAATAACAAGACACTTTATTGTAATTCCTAGGGAGAACGACCCGAGGTTTGAATACTTCGGTTTATAAATTTTAGGGGTTTGTACTAGTGACAATGGTTATTAATTTTAGGGGTTTGTTACTTGTGACAAACAATCTTTTGTATGAAAGGATTATTGTTGGTTTAGAAACTATACTTTACAACGAGATTTCATTAGTGAAATTCTAAACCGTCAAAAATCCCAATCGTCAGCCACTCCATATCATCCACAGACAAATGGGCAAGCTGAAGTCTCTAACAGAGAACTTAAAAGAATCCTGGAACGGACTGTAATTATCCGTAGAAAGGATTGGGCAAGAAGCTTGGATGATGCTCTGTGGGCATACAGAACAGCATTCAAGACCCCTATAGGGACCTCCCCATACCAGCTTGTGCATGGAAAGGCCTGTCACTTGCCAGTGGAATTGGAACACAAAGCCTACTAGGCAACCAGATTCCTAAACCTTGATGCCAAGTTAGCTGGAGAAAAACGATTGCTCCAGTTAAATGAGCTAGAGGAATTTAGACTCAATGCTTTTGAGAATGCAAAAATTTACAAAGAGAAAGCGAAAAGATGGCATGATAAGAAGCTGTCATCCAGAGTCTTTGAGTTGAGGCAGAAAGTTCTGCTATTTAATTCTAGGCTCAAATTATTCCCAAGAAAATTAAAATCCCGGTGGAGAGGTCCATATGTGATTACAAGTACCATATGGATACATAGAGCTTCAGGATAATGACTCTAACAAAAAGTTCATTGTTAATGGACAGAGAGTTAAACATTATCTTGAAGGCAATTTTGAGCAAGAATGCTCAAAACTGAGACTTGATTAGAGATCAGTAATAGTCCAGCTAAGGACAATAAAGAAGCGCTTGCTGGGAGGCAACCCAGCCATTCACAAAATTTAATTTTATTTGTTTGTTCTAATTAATTGATTTTTACAGGTATATGTCAAAGTATCTTCAAAAGGTAAAATAGCAATTGATTGAATTCACAGAGTTACAGGGGAATTTGGAAGCTTACTGGCGTGAAAAAGCCAGTAAGAAGCGTTTTGGGCGTTGAACGCCCAAAAGAAGCATCCACTGGGCGTTCAACGCCAGTAAGGATAGCCATCAGGGCGTTGAATGCCAGAAAGGAGCATCTTCTGGGCGTTGAACGCCAGAAAGAAGCTCCTTCTGGGCGTTTAATGCCAAAATTACAGCATCCTGGGCGTTTAGAAAAATGCCCAGCGACAAAGGACTTCCTGGCGTTCAACGACAGAAAGAAGCAACAGCTGGGCGTTGAACGCCCAGGAGAAGCAGCAATTGGGCGTTAAACGCCCAAAACATGCAGCGTTTGGGCATTTAACGCCAGAATGGTGGGGAGGAGGTAAAATTGGTTTTTCTTCACAAATTTTCTAATTTTTATGTTTCAATTCATGATTTCTTGCATAAACATGTTTCAAAATATCATCCTTCAATTCCAAAAAATTTAATCCTAATTTCTAAAATCCCTTTTTCAAAAATATCAAATGTATCTTAATTCATAAACACAAATCTTTTTCCAATCCAAATCTTTTTTCAAATATTTTTCAACTCATCATATCTTTTGGATTTCGAAATTGCCTCTCCCTCTAGTCCTCTCATATCCTTTCTTTTGCTTGAGGACAAGCAAACCTCTAAGTTTGGTGTGATTTGCCATGCTCACTGAGCTAAAACTCATCAAGATCATGGCACCTAAGGGAACATGAAGAGCAAGGATGTGACTTGAAGGAACTGAAGCGTCTGAAATTATCTCTTGAAGGATCAAGCATCCCACAGACTAGAGGAACTCCCACTTCCCAAAATAAAGGTTGTTGAGTCCTAATCTTTGCCTTAACTCTGTGATAACTGTTCTTATTATGAATTTACCTTAGAAGTTATATATTAGTAGTAGTAATTAGTATCTCTATTTTAATTTTATCTCCAATTAAGCTATAATTTATTTTTTTTCATCATCATCAAACATGAATAAAATAGTCGATTTTTAGAATAAAGAAGCAATATTTTTTCGAGTTCTTAATAAGGAAAATTCTAATTATTTATATGTGGTGGCAATACTTTTTGTCTTCTGAATGAATGCCTGAACAGTGTATATTTTTGATATTGAATTGTATGAATGTTAAAATTGTTGGCTCCTGAAAGAATGATGAACAAGAGAAATGTTATTGATGATCTGAAAAATCATGAAAGTGATTCTTGAAGCAAGAAAAAGCAGTGAAAAAAAAACAAGCTTGCGAAAAAAAAGAGAAAAAAATATAGAAAGAAAAAGAAAAAGCAAGCAGAAAAAGCCAATAGCCCTTAAAACCAAAAGGCAAGGGTAAAAAGGATCCAAGGCTTTGAGCATCAATGGATAGGAGGACCCAAGGAAATAAAATTCAGGCCTAAGCGGCTGAATCAAGCTGTCCCTAACCATGTGCTTGTGGCATGCAGGTCCAAGTGAAAAGCTTGAGACTGAGTGGTTAAAGTCGTGATCCAAAACAAAAAGAGTGTGCTTAAGAGCTCTGGACACCTCTAACTGGGGACTTTAACAAAGCTGAGTCACAATCTGAAAAGGTTCACCCAGTCATGTGCCCGTGGCATTTATGTATCCGGTGGTAATACTGGATAACAAAGTGCTTAGAGCCACGGCCAAGACTCATAAAGTAACTGTGTTCAAGAATCAACATGCTAAACTAAGAGAATCAATAATACTATCGGAATTCTAAGTTCCTATGGATGCCAATCATTTTGGATTTCAAAGGATAAAGTGAGATGCCAAAACTGTTCAGAAGCAAAAAGCTACTAGCCCTGCTCATCTAATTAGAATCTGGACTTCACTTAAAACTCTAAGATATTAATTGCTTCTTAATATCTTTTTATCCTATTTTATTTATCTAGTTGCTTGGGGACAAGCAACAGTTTAAGTTTGGTATTGTGATGAGCGGATATTTTATACGCTTTTTGGGGGTAATTTCATGTAGATTTTAGTATGTTTTAATTAGATTTTAGTAGAATATTATTAGTTTTTAGGCAAAAATAATATTTCTGGACTTTACTATGAGTTTGTGTGTTTTTTTGTGATTTCAGGTATTTTCTGGCTGAAATTGAGGGAGCTGAGCAAAAATCTGATTGAGGCTGAAAAAGGACTGCTGTGCTATTGGATCCTGACCTCCCTACACTCGAAATGAATTTTCTAGAGCTACAGAAGTCCAATTGGCGTGCTCTCAACGGCGTTGGAAAGTAGACATCCAGGGCTTTCTAGCAATATATAATAGTCCATACTTTGCATGAAGATAGACGACGTAAACTGGCGTTCAACGCCAGTTTCATGCTGTTGTCTGGCGTCCAGCGCCAGAAACAGGTTAAAAGTTGGAGTTCAGCGCCCAAAACATGTTACAACCTGGCGTTCAACTCCAGAAACAGTCCAAGCACGTGAGAAGCTTTAGTCTCAGCCCCAGCACACACCAAGTGGGCCCCAGAAGTGGATTCCTGCACCAATTATCTTAGTTTACTCATTTTCTGTAAACCTAGGTTACTAGTTTACTATTTAAACAACTTTTAGAGACTTATTTTATACCTCATGACATTTTCAGATCTGAATTTTATACACTTTGACGGTATGAGTCTCTAAACTCCATTGTTGGGGGTGAGGAGCTCTGCAGTGTCTCGATGAATTAATGCAATTGTTTCTATTTCTCCATTCAAACGTGTGTGTTCCTATCTAAGATGTTCATTCGCGCTTAATTATGAAGAAGGTGATGATCTGTGACACTCATCACCTTCCTCAATCCATGAACATGTGCCTGACAACCACCTCCGTTCTACATCAGATTGAATGAGCTTCTCTTAGATTCCTTAATAAGAATCTTCGTGGTATAAGCTAGAATTGATGGCGGCCACTCTTGAGGATCCGGAAAGTCTAAACCTTGTCTGTGGTATTCCGAGTAGGATTCAAGGATTGAATGGCTGTGACAAACTTCAAACTCGCGATTGATGGGCGTGATGACAAACGCAAAAGGATCAATGGATCCTATTCCAACATGATCGAGAACCAACAGCTGATTAGCCGTGCTGTGACAGAGCATCTGGACCGTTTTCACTGAGAGGATGGGAGGTAGCCACTGACAATGGTGACACCCTACATACAGCTTGCCATGGAAGGAACTTTGCACTTTGGAATTGAGTTGAATATTACATTACAGGAATTCAGAAGACAAAGCATCTCCAAAACTCCAACATATTCTCCATTATTAAAGTAACAATCATTTATTTCACGCTCTTTTATTTTTCTAATAATTCCAACTGATAATTTTGATTGATATCCTGACTAAGAATAATAAAATAAACATAGCTTGCTTCAAACCAATAATCTCCGTGGGATCGACCCTTACTCACGTAAGGTATTACTTGGACGACCCAGTGCACTTGCTGGTTAGTCGTGCGAGATCATAAGAAATTTTGATTTTGATATTGAGATTAGAATTTCGTACACCAGCCGGACACTGTGAAAGTCCCGGATGAGCTCGCCCCCGTGAATATACAACAGTGAGGGTGTTGGATATGGATTATGATTATGATCATGATAATGATCGAGAATAACTCGAGTTGGGGATGCACGACAGAGGGACAGTCCAATGGTTAGCTACCAGGACTTGTCGGGTTGGCTCTATAACCGACAGATGATATCATCAGCCACTAGGACAGGCATGCATCATATGTATTTATGTGATATTATTTGGGAGTGCATATTATACTTGGTTTGCCTTTGTGACTACTTGTGATTAACTGCTAATTGTTCTACTTGCAATAACTATTTGTTTGTGCTTGGATCTTCCTATTTGTGTTTGCGACTGAGACTCTGTTGGAATGTGGTGATTGGTTGCTGTTGGATTGTTTGGGTCTAAGGCCGTGGTTAAAATGAGATGGACCGATGGTTGGTTTGGTTTTGTGTTTCTAGTTTGGAAAAGTATGAAATGTTAATTTGGTTCAGCATAGATAAACCTTTTGAAAGGCTTTTGAATCTTGTTTTAAACGAACAGTTTCCTCTTTCAGAAAAGATTTTCGACTTTAATTTTATTGTAAACCGTTATTTTTTGAAAGAGGCATAAGACGGTTATTAATCACTGGTACGGTTTATCTTCACGTATTCTATTATAGTAATTCCCAAAAACCCTCTACTGGGAACCTTTCGAGGATGATGTTCTCACCCCTACAATTTTCTCCTTTCAGGATATGGGTGCAAAAGTCACGAAGAGCTTATTTAATTGTTGTTGAGATGCTCTGTATTGCTTTAGTTATTATTTAGTATATCCTCGCCTTTATCTTGATATATTCTGTAAGAGGGATTGGAATTGTATTGGTTAATGCTTGTAAAGCTATAATATATATATATATATATATATTTGTATGTATTTTTTATGAGTTTTTTTGTAGGTTGTATAGTATCTATAGATGTACGTTATCGAACAAAAAGTATTTTTGAATCGGTATTGCAGTTTAAAGTTTTAAACAGGCTCATATTTTAGTATTAAATAGTATAAAAGTCGTCGTAATGTCCGAGTTATCAGAGTCGCGCAGCCGGAGGCGTGAGCTTTGGTAGTTAGGGTCATTGGTCATGGTTTTATATATAAACTTATGCATAAAAGCCATGTTTTAAATTTTTCTTTCTTTATTCAAGGCTTTGGCCAAATATTCTTTCTTTTTTTCTTACCAAAACTAAACAATTATTAATGGTAATAATAATAATAACAATAATAATATAATTCTTTTATCTTTTTTTCAAAGATCTCATTATTTAATTTTTTAAAAATTTGGGGTGTTATAGATAGAGGTGTTCATGGATTGGATCTAATTTGCATATTTACGGTATTTATCTAAATTTAATTCAAAAATTGTGGATATCGATTCGATCTGCAAAGTTATCGAATTGGATCGGATTTTATCTACAAGGTTATCAAATTGGATTGCGGATTTCATGTAAGTATTGTATATCCGATTCGCATATCCGCGGATCCGCAAAAATAAATAAATAAATAAATAAGTATTCTTTTTTATGTTTTATTTCAACTAATAATGATCATATATGCTGTATTATTTAAGAAAAGTACGTTTAATAATATTTTAAGAGTAAACATATTTAAAAGAGTAAAAAATAGTATTTTATTAATATTTTTTAAATAAAAATAAGCTTTTTAAAAATATTTATATATTTTGCAGATATATCGAGATCCGATCTGATCTGCAAATGTGCGGATCGGATCCAAACTTAAAAATTGTAGATATTGGATTTGATCCGATAATTTTAGTGCGGATCAGATCAAGATTTTGGTCATATCCGATCCGATCCGCATTCACCCCAGTAGAAGTTACTGAGAGAATATATAAATATAAATGTGAAAAAAAATTAGAATTTCAAGAAAAAAAATTGAGGCTAAAAATATAAATTATAAATTATAATTACTAATTAAAATAAAGGATATTTTTATTAAAAGAATTTAAAACTCCTTTTACTTCTAGTTTTTAAAGCAAAAAATTGTTAATTTTGAAAAATAAATAAATATTTTTTGATAAAAATAATTTTTTTTAAAAGATGTGTCTAAATATATTTAAAATTAAAAAAACACCTTTTTGATAAAAAAAATACATCTTTTAATGAAAAAGTATTTTTGTTATTTTTTAAAAAAATCCAAACAAAGTGATGATTTAGTTAAAATTGTAATTTCTATATGTTATATATAAATCATCACTTTTTATTTCTCCCTTTAAAAGAATTTAATTTGATCATAAGTAGTAAAAATTATCATACACTTATAATTAAAGACTACCCATTGTCATTTAAAATAATGCAAAATTTAATATAAACATATACAATCTATATATATTATCACATTTTTAAGGATAAAGTCTACTCTCTTTCCTTAACTTTTTTAAAAAAGTTTAAATACATTGAATATTTAATTTGTTTCAATATAATTTTATCCTTTGCATTTTTTATAAATTTCAATTGTATTCCTACCATTAACTTTTATACTCAATATATGCAGTCATTATGTTTTTCTCCAATTTTAACCCTTCTTCCATATATTTTCTCCGTTATCATGATCATATATGCCTCGTCTCCCTCTTCATTTTTTTAATCGAAAATGACTAAATCCTTACTTCATCCCACTGCCTCCTCTACCGAGGTGCCAACCCATCCCTCACCACTACTACCTTACCTTCTTGAAAATTGCTCAAAAGCACAATTAAAGAGATTTAATTATATTAAAAAATCTTTTAGTAAAAAAATTATTTTTTTAAAAAAATAACTTTTATAATATTTATAGAGAAGAATAATTTTAAAAAAAAATATATTTTTTAATTTATTTATTTATTTATTTATTTATTTCTTATAAACATATTTTTTAAAATACTTTATAATAATAAAATCTTTCTTATACACTTTTATCTATAACAAAAATTTATTACTAGAAATTAGACCCTTGATTTATTTTTAGTAAATTTTTTATAACAAATTTATTACTATAAAATAAACACATAAACTATTGTCCAAAGCACACATGATAAGCGAACTTTTGATTCACCTTAAAATTACTAAAATGTATCACAAAAGATGAAGTAGCGGGACATATAACTCAGCGTTTGACAGGTTATAGGGAAGATTATTCCTTGAAACATTAAGCATCCTAGGTCCCACATCGAAAGCCAAGACAACGAAAAAAATTAAGCGAATTCAAGTTGAAATTTTGACCGAGTAAAACTGATAGGAAAGTTATGCATACTGATAGAGAAAATCTGGATAGGTTAAAGAAAGAAGTTACGCATTTTTTGAGGTTACTTCAATAGATTGGAATCGAGAGACAATCAAGACTAAGGGGATGAAATTGAGGTGTATCAAGCCGTTTGAAATATTAAGTCAGTTTGGTGGTCAACGACGTATCAAATAGTTTTACTACCATATCAGTTGAATTAGAAGAAGATATAACATTTCAAGTACTTTTAGTTAGAATGCACGATACCAACGTTAAGCGACTGCGCGGAAGAGTAGTACCATTAGTAAAGGTTTTTTGTAGTCAAGTTGGAAATGAGGAACTAACAAACTTGAGAGCTTGAAATCCGGAATGGGAAGTGACTCCCACACCTATTATTAGGTAATTGGATTTGAATTTTTGGGATAAAATTCTTAATTAGGTGGGTAGGATGTTGTAACACCCTAACTTTTGGCACCTCATGATCGTACTAAAAGCCCGGGCGTCACTTACCTCTATTCCTTTAATTATATACTATGTTTATTTAATATTGAGCCTTCGTGAATACGAACTGAAACTTTCACCAAGAAAACGAAGAGTCGGTACTTTAAATCATTTAATCACAAAATTATATATAGCCACGTAGCATTATTTACATAGACTTATTTCAAGATACTTAAATACAAGTCCTATCCCCTCTAAAAAACCAAAACGATAAACGACGAGAGGAAAATAAAATCTAAGAACTTACCTTGTAAACAAAATCTTCTATGCTCCTATAACTCCGCACTAAACCTTCGCACCTGTAGGTGAAAGGGGTGGAGATAGGGGGTAAGAACTGCGGAGTTCTTAGTAGGGTCAGGGTGTAGAGTTATATTCATTTTATATATATTTGGTTCCCAATAACAGTCAACAAAGTACAATCCAATTCAACAATTATAGAACACAGAATCCAATCACAAGCACACATCGTCATAGAAGACACAATCACAACAAGTATTGTAACACCCTCACTACCAGAAAGTCACGCTTCCGGCTGCGCCACTCTGATAGCAAGAAGTATTACGACTACTTTATATACTTAATATTAAAATAGGAGCCTGTGACTCAACTATGTATCGCTGATTTCTCTGATAACCGGAAATAAATACTTTATCTAAAAAAAAGCAGGTATAGATTCATATACAAGACATCTTACATAATATTTTATAATATAATACATATATAAAACATACAACTCCTATCCGTCTTACAAAATTGTAATAACAAAGACGAGGGAAAAAATAATCTAATCAATACAACAACATATAAATCAAATGCAGTATAACTCTACTTAATGCCTCTTCATCTGGTTCCTAAAAAAGTAAAGCTGTAGGGGTTGAGAACCTAACCACACGGTCTCACCACGGAGTTTCAAAGTTGTCATAAGAAAATATTTAATAAGAAAACTATTTTCAAGCTCAGTGATTATCATTGCCTTATAAACCTTTTTCAAAAACCAATAGGTAATCGTTCAAAACCTTTTCAAAGAAGCAATGTTTAATCTTTCAAAATATGAAACCTTTCTTTTCATATAAGAAATCCCAATCAGAAACCAAACACGCAATCAAACAACAAAATCATTAATTCAACACCAAAATTCATTCTCAAATGTAGCACGTCAAAACAAACACAGGCAAGATAGACAAGGAAAGCACAAGTAGGTAGCAGTTACAGCAAATAGTTCAAGTAGCAGTTAAGAACAGTTTAGCAATTAGGCAAACCAAAACAAGTTCAAACTCAAGCAAAGCATACAGATGCATATGATGCATGCCTGTCCTATGGCTGATGAGGCTCATCTGTCGGTTATCCAGCCAACCTGACAAGTCTAAATTGTCCTTAGATTGTCCCCCGATGTGCATCCCCAAGAGTCTATGCATAGCTTTTTTCTCAAATAATCAATATTGCTCAATAGGGGTAACATTCCTGGGAATTTATATAGTGCCCGGTCAAACTTACGTCGTAGGGTCAACAGAGTATCGAGCTTTCAATCTGGTACACGTGGTGGCAAGCCGTGGTACTTTATCCAGAGAACCTCGTATCTCAGATAATTCAAATTCATAAGCCAAATGAATAATTCAAAAAATCATATTTCAACATTCACAATCCATATCTCAACATTCTTATCATTCTCAACATCATCATCATTCATCAATCCAAATCTCATTTCCAAATTCATTTAAAAACCATATTTCAAAGAAAATTCTCAATCATCCTTCTTTCCATTCTATTCACTAACAATTTCCAATCCAAAACATAACTCTTCCTTTGATAAATGAGGTAATTTTAAATCATATAATACTTAAAACCTTTTAAAATAACTACTTCCAATGAAACTTTTGATTTTATAAAATTTCGGCAGCATCTCCTCTAAAACTTGGATTCTGCCACCTTTTTCGGGTCCCATCCAAACATTACTCAAACCTTTTCTCAACCATTTCCAAATCTTATTCATTTCCAAAACTCAACCAGTTCCAATATCAAATTATTTTCAAAGTGAATCAGTGCCAATAATAAATCTCTTTAAAATCAAACCAGCTCAAATACTAAATCATTTATAAAGTCATTTATAAAGTCAGACTAACTCAAAACTAATCTGTTTCCAAGATTAATTCAGTTTCATATTCCAAATCATTTCCAAAGCCGATTCGTTTACATTATCAAAAATATCTTCAAAATCAAGAAAGCCATTTTTCATAATAATCAACTCAATAACCTTTCAAACTAAATTTCTTTTCAACAATCACAAACCACTCAAGCAATCAATCATTCAGTCCAGCAAACAACCACATTTATAAGACAATCATAATCACAAACTTATGCTTCTCACATTAATATCTATTTATAACAACTCTGTAAGATAAAATGAAATTTAAGAAAATCCCTACCTCGACTCGTCAAAACCATAACTCAAAACGCGTCAATGAAACCATTTCTCTTAACCCGAAACCAACAGCAACCGCAAACTCAGTCCCTGAACACTTTTGCAGCACTCACAGCAACTTAAAAGCGACATGCAACGCTCAAAACACGACCCTACGTTACCAGAATCTCAGAGTTTATAACCAAACATAACAGAATATTAACACGGCTTTCCGAAACATAAATACTTACCGAACTAAGAAAATGAAGCAGCGGCGGTTGGCGGCAGCTCCGGCAGCTACCTCGAACGGCGGCGGCGACCAGAACTCCGGCAACGGCGACTGAAACAAACATACAGCGATGATTAAGCTCCCAAAAATTCAAAGAAAGTGAAAACCAACTTAAAACCTTACCGGCGGTAGATCTCAGTGGCGGCAGAGGTGTTCTCCAGCGGCAGAGGCGGCGGTAACCCCGACGGCGGCGCTAACAACAACGGCTGCCTCCGGTGACTACCCAACCACGGCAACGGCAAGGAAGTCATGGCAGCGGCGGCAACAAGCTCCTCTCCCGTGGGCTCCTTCTCTCTTCTGATGCTCTCCCTCTCTTACGGGTCTTCCTCTTCTCTTCCTCGGCGGCGCGATGATAGATCCGACGGCGGTGACGCGGTTGGACAAGTTCGGCGGTGAAGCGGCTTAACGGTGTGGTCTCCCTCCAAGGCTCGGTGAGGACGCAACGGTGGCGGCGGCGGCGAGGCCCAACAACGCCGGTGCGCCTCCTTCCCCTCTTCTCCTCTCGGCTCTCTCCTCCGCGTCGGTGCTAACGAGCGATGGCGGTGAGTAGCCCAGGCCACCAGCGCTAGCCGTCCCCCTCTTCTCTCTTCTCTAACTCTGTTTCGTTTCTCCCTCTCTCCCTCAACGTTTTCTTTCTCTTTTTCTTTCTTTCTTTCTTTCTTTTTTTTTCCCCATTTCCCCTTTCTATTTTCCTTTCTTTCATTTCTTTCTCTCTTCTGTATTGTTCCTTGTTCCCTGAAGCAGTTTAGATATTAGGTTTGGGGGAAGGGAAGGACGGTGGGGTAGAAGGTTAGGATTAAGATAGTTTAGATAATTTTAATAAAATTAAGGGTATAGAGTATTAATTTAAAACCTAATTTAATCTATTAAAATTATTTGAAAATGTTATTTGATTATTAATTTACTAATTAACTTTTAATCAAATATTTTAATTTAAAATTAAAAATAATATAATTAATTTTCTTTGTTTATAAAATTAAAGTATTAAATTTTTGAATCTCAATTATTTAACTAAATCGTATGAAATTCTTATTCTTTTGCAACTGTTAAGCTGTATAATTTAAATATAGAAAATTATTCGATAACTATAAAATTAAGTAAAATTTTTAATTTAATTGTCAAAATTTGATTTAATTACTTCTAGTAAAATAATTTCTAAAATAAAGTCTTTAATGTATAAATAAATTGAAATTAACTCATAATAATATTTTTTGAAAATTATGGGTCTTACAAGTATGCGCAAACAAGTATGATGCATGTCAATCACTAGTGCAGGTAATGAGCTTATCTGTCGGTTTCAACCCGCTCCCAACGTAACTCAGCAACCTTTGTCTGAGTTTGGTTTCCAGTGTCATAACCTCTGTAAGCAACCTCTATCTTACAGGTGCGACTCTCTTTAGCCGATGTATGCAAACATAACCTCTGTAGGCAACCTCTGTCTTACAAGTGAGGCTCTCTCTAGCCAATGTATGTAGTAATAACCTCTGTAAGCAATCTCTGTCTTACAGGTGCGATCATACCTTGGATTGGCCAATGTATCTCTGGAAAGTAAATCTCAGTGGACTCACCACCAAATCTCTGCTCGTTTTCAGCAGGCAAACAATCATCCATGCTTCTCTCCTTTTCTTTTCATTCTTTCTTTCTTTTAAAACCAAAACCACCTCTTTATGCATTCTCCTAAACCTTTAAAACAATTTCACTTAAACCAATTCTTCTTTCAAAAGACAAAAGGAAACTATTTATTAGTTAAACCCGTCAGTAAGGCCTCTAGACTTTAGGGGAGTGACAACCAATCTCATTTTCTTGAGTTCATTATAAATCCTTAACAATCATTGTTTTCTTAAACGGAATTTAATTAAATAAAGTTTCTAAATCAAATCAAAATCAAATCATACAAATTAGAAGTTCCGAACCAATGTCAAAACTCAAAACATATACTTTTCTTAAATGAATTAAACTCAAAATATAACTATTTTCTTAATAAATCAAAAATTAAATAATACAACTTCTCAAATCCAATCTTTTTCTAAATAACATTTCAAACAAAGTCTTAAATTTTATAACAAAATTTCGCCAGTATCTCCCCTAAAACTTGGGCTTTGCCATCTTTCTCGAGTCCCATCCAAACCATTTCTCAAACTCTTTCTAATCGCTTCCAATAAATCAAAACCATTTCTAACATCAAAATATTTATAAAATCAATCCAATTAGAAATCCAACCGCTTTTAAAATAAAACCATTTTCTTATCTCAAATCATATCATTAATTCATCAATTCATTTCTTATTAAATCTCAATGTCTTCATCAAATCTCACAAATTCCACTTAATCGCCAATAACATTTCAGCCTCTAATTCATCAAAATAATTCGGTTCTTGATTGCACTTAAACAACCAAACTCCAAACCAATCACAAATTTCAATATATCACAAAGTTCAACTTAAATTCAGTCAAATTTAATCAATAATCAATCAAACGAACAATTCACTTATCAAATTCCTATTCAATTATCATAAAATTACCAAACCCTACCTCCATACGAAACTAAAACCATGGAAGCTCTAGAAAAGCTTTTTGACTTAGCCGTCGAAGAAGAAAACGTCAGAAATCGTCTGTATCTCCTAGAATTTTAATTGACCGAACTCAAAGAAAAAAAGAGATACGTCACCGTCAATTTTTACTGAACAAAAGTAACACCAACATATAGAAAAAGAGAATACAAATACTTTAATAGAATTAGATTTTTTATTGGAGTTACAGATTGCAAAAAATCGAAGCCAAAATTTTAGTAGAGATTACTGTTTCTTCAAAGAAAGCTTTGGTCTCTCTCTTAGCCACGGTCATTTCTCTCCCCTTTTTTTTTTCCTCAATAAAACCGCTGATGATTATGACCAAGCATGATAATAATAGTTGGATTAGTTTGGTGACACATGATGTGATTTACGTGTCATTGATTTTATAGATATACACATGCATATAAAGCCTTAGTAAGCCGCATTCCGTTTTTGTTCTTTCATTATCCT
>NC_029775.3:108878931-108896026 GCF_000817695.3 Arachis duranensis
ATAGTAAAGTTTGGCACGCTCAGTTTTTTAAATGTGAAAGGAATCATATCTTATAAGAGTGATAGAAAAAGTGTAATACACTGCAGAGATTTAGAAAAATGCTTAATATTAGGTTCTAACAAGATTATGCATGAATGGTAAGATATGATTGGAATATAAATAAATCATATCCCAAAAAAAAATTTCGATACAAGAAATTTTCACTGCAACCCATCAAGGAAGGGATTCACATTATCACAAATAAGAATTATATGTTGAAACGAGGCCAACCCCTAAAACTTAATTTCTAACACTCTCAAATCCTGTGATTCACATTACGTATTACTTTTATTTTGTCCATGACAACCCATTAATATTTCCATATACATAAGTCATTAGTATTAAGTTGGCCATACCTAATACCATGAAGAATGTAACAGTCGACTAACAGCATTAATCAATAGACAGTCATGCATCTAAAATTCAAATTCTTGTCATTGGGACAAGTCCTATTGCATGACTGATACTCAGAGTATGTAGTAAAGCATAGTCAGTCCATTCCCAATATTCTAACGGGAACAAACTGCTCTGACATCATAATGTAACACCCTAACTTTTAGCACCTCATGATCGTACTAAAAGCCCAGGAATCACTTACCTCTATTCCTTTAATTATATACTATGTTTATTTAATATTGAGCTTTCGGGAATACGAACCGAAACTTTCACCAAGAAAACGAAGAGTCGATACTTTAAATCATTTAATCACAAAATTATATATAGCTAGGTAGCATTATTTGCATAGACTTATTTCAAGATACTTAAATACAAGTCCTATCCCCTCTAAAAAACCAAAAACGATAAACGACGAGAGAAAAATAAAATCTAAGAACTTAACTTGTAAACAGAATCTTCTATGCTCCTGTAGCTACGCACTAAACCTTCACACCTGTAGGTGAAAGAGGTGGAGATAGAGGGTAAGAATTGGGGAGTTCTTAGTAGGGTCGGGGTGTTGAGTTATATTCATTTTATATATATTTGGTTCGCAATAACAGTCAACAAAGTACAATCCAATTCAATAATTATAGAACACAGAATCTAATCACCAGCACACACAATCATAGAAGACACAATTACAACAAGTATGCGCAAACAAGTATGATGCATGTCTATCCCTAGTGCAGGTAATGAGCTCATCTGTCAGTTTCGACCCGCTCGCGATGTAACTCAGCAACCTTTGTCTAAGTTTGGTTTACAATGTCATAACCACTGTATGCAAACATAACCTCTGTAAGCAACCTCTATTTTACAGGTGAGGCTCTCTCTAGCCAATGTATGTAGCGATAACCTTTGTAAGCAACCTCTATCTTAAAGGTGCGACCATCCCCTGGATTGGCCAATGTATCTCTGGAAAGTAAATCTCGGTGGACTTACCACCATATCTCTGCTCATTTTTCACAGCTAAACAATCATCTCTGCTTCTCTCCTTTTCTTTTCATTCTTTCTTTCTTTTAAAACCAAAACCACCTCTTTATGCATTTTCCAAAACCTTTAAAACAATTTCACTTAAGCCAATTCTTCTTTCAAAAGACAAAAAGAAACTATTTGTTAGTTACACTTGTCAACAAGGCCTCTAAACTTTAGGGGAGCGACAACCAATCTCATTTTTTTTAGTTCATTATAAATCTTTAACAATCATTGTTTTCTTAAACTGAATTTAATCAAATAAAATTTTTAAATCAAATCAAAATCAAATCATACAAATTAGAAGTTCCGAACCAATTTCAAAACCAAAACAATCCCAATTTCATCCTTAAAACTAATTATTTTCAAAATAAATCGAACTCAAAACATATACTTTTCTCAAATGAATTAAACTCAAAATATAACTATTTTCTTAATAAATCAAAAATTAAATAATACAATTTCTCAAATCCAATCTTTTTCTAAATAACATTTAAAACAAAATCTTAAATTTTATAACAAAATTTTGTCAATATTTCCCCTAAATCTCGGACTTTGCCACCCTTCTCGGATCCCATCCAAACCATTTCTCAGACTCTTTCTATTCGCTTCCAATAAATCAAAACCATTTCTAACATCAAAATATTTATAAAATCAATCTAATTAGAAATCCAACCGCTTTCAAAATAAAACTATTTTCATATCTCAAATCATGTCATTAATTCATCAATTCATTTCTTATTAAATCTCAATGTCTTCATGAAATCTCACCAATTTCACTTGATTACCAACAACATTTTAGTCCCGAATTCATCAAAATAATTCGGTTCTTGACTGCACTTAAATCGACCAAACCCCAAACCAATCACAAATGTTAATATGTCACAAAAATTTAACATAAATTCAGTCAAATTTAATCAATAATCAATCAAATGAACAATTCACTTATTAAATTTATATTCGATTATTATAAAGTTATTAAACTCTATCTCCGTACGAAATTAAAACCACAAAAATTTTGGAGAAGTCTTTTGACCGAGTTGCCGAAAAAAAAATGTCAGAAATCGTCTTTATCTTCTAAAATTTCAATTTAATTAGCCAAATTTAAAAAGAAGAAGAGATATGTCATCATTAATTTCTATCGAATAAAAATAATATTAATGCGTTAAAAAGGAAAATACAAACACTTTTATCGAATTAAATTTTTTTATTAAATTTTTTTTGGAGTTACAGATAGTAAAAAATCGAAGCCAAAATTTTAGTAGAGGTTACGGATTCTTCAATGAAAGCTTTGGTCTCTCTCTCACCCATGGTCATTTTTCTCCCCTTTTCTTTTCCCAATAAAACCGCTGATGATGATGACTAAGGATGATAATAATAGTTGGATTAGTTTGGTGACACATGAGGTGATTTACGTGTCATTGATTTTATAGATATACACATGCATATAAAGCCTTAGTAAACCACATTCCATTTTCGTTCTTTCATTCTCCTAAGGACTTTCGGAAATTATATCTCAATATAATATAATAACTCATAAATAATTAATTATTTAATTTTTAAAAATTAGGATTATTATAAATGTAAACTCTTAAAAAATTAATAAATAATTAGTAAATAAATTAATTATTATTTAAAAAATTAAGCAATTAAATTTTATAGTTTAGGAAAATAGAAATATTAAAAATATGAATTTTGACACTAATTTAAAAGATTTTACCACAAAATCAAATTAATAGACCGAACCGATTGAACTAGACCTATGGCGCAGCCCGTTCACTTTCTTATAAGTGGCTTCTGCTGCTCTTCCCTCAATCAAAGGGAACTCATGCAGGAAGAGGAAATTGACGCTAAAAACCCGTAACCCTCACCTCCGAAATTCAATCGTCTATAATTTTTAATTTGGAGTTTCGATTAACGAGCTGTCAGTGATTACATGTTCGTCTCGAAATTCTCTATAAAATTCAAGGATCAATTTAGTAAGAATCTAGTGATTTTTTACTCAGTCACTCTTATCTAAATTTAAGATTTTGATTTTAAGAGATTATATGGTTTTGATATTTTAGGGTCGAAATAATTCGTGGATAGTGTTGGGCGGCTTTGTCCATTTCATCCATGGGTAAGGTAAAGAACTGTTGAATCCTTGTAAATTATTGAATTAGTCAACTCTATGATCGTTATAGTGGTATTGTGTGAAATTCGATTGTGTTCTTGTTGATTTGGAGTTCAATTGGACGGTTTGGAACGAAATCCAGGTGAGTAAGCTTGAGAAATTGACGTTTGGAAGCTTGGAGCTTATGAAATGAGAGGTTTTTTATGTATTCCATGCTTAGGGAGGAATCAGCCAAGGTATGATTTTGGTTTATCGTAGATAATATATAATATTTTGTGAAAATATAGGTTAGTTGACCATAGGATAGGTTGGAGATGTGGGAATATATTAATGCTAGTAACCTTAATGGAAATGTGGAACTATATTGTGAATAGATTGATGAATGATGATTTTGTTGAATTGATTTGGCTTATTGAAAATGATTTGAAAAGGGTTTGAATGGTGGTTTGGTTGGAACTCGAGAAGGGTGGCAAAGTTCGAATTTTAAAGAAAATGCTGCCGAAATTTTTATAAAAATTGAAAATTCGATTTGAAGTATTATTTAGACAAGTATGGATAAAAGAATTATATTATTTGACTTTAATTTATAAAGAATAGAAATGCATTATATTTTGGAATTTGATTTATTAAGAAAAGTATTATGTTGGAGATTCAATTTATAAAGAAAAGTATTATGTTTTTGAGTTTTACTTAGTTAAGAAGAGAATTCTGTTTTGAGTTTGAATTATTGATGAATAGAATGGGAGGTGTGATGATGATAATTGTTGAATGAATTGAATGATGATGAGGATGAATTTGATTTGGAATTGTTTTATGAGGATCGTGGTTATTTACCGTCCACCACATTTTAAAAAAAATTGTTTTGTGGGAATCGTGGTTATTAACCGCCCACCAAATTTGATAAGAAATTATTTTGTGGGGATCGTGGTTATTTATCGCCCACGTGTGTGCTATTTTTCAATTGAAAACGTCTGTGGGGATCGAAGTGGTTTACCACCCGCAGATGGTGGGGATCGAAGTGGTTTACCGCTCACTAGGTGGGATTGTGGTGCTGTACCGTTCACCAATTTTCAAGAGGACGATGCCCAGATTAACTACTGGACATGTCAGGTTGGTGAAAAACAGGAATCACAAATTTGAGAGTAAAATTTTAAGATAAAATTTTACAAGTATACAAATATGACTTTTAAATATAAAATTTTATAATAATAAAAGCTTTATAAACACAAATTTGACATGCAAATTTCTAATATTAATGAAAAAACAAAAGAAATTATAAACACAAACACTACTAGAAAAAATATTATTTTCGACGCCAAAAATCGACAGTTATTTCTGCCGTCGATATTTTTTCGACAACCTGATATCGATATTGCTAAAAAATTATTAAAAATAAAATATTAAAATCGACATCCAGATCGTTAATAATTTTATGATGCATTAAAAAATAATTAAATCAACGGCCGTTCTATCGATTATATTGAATCAAATATCGACAGAAATCTTGTCGATTTTATATAATAATATTTATGGCAAGGTTGCCAATTTTGTTAAGCGGATAAAATTCTCAAACTCATATTATAGACAGAAATATTATCGATTTTATTGAATCAAATATTGACAAAAATGTTGTCGATTTTATTAAGGTAAAATTCTCAAACTCATATTACAGACAGAAATATTCTCGATTTTATTAAATTATTATCGAAGGCTTGGCAAGCCGTCGATTCTATTAGAATTTTAAAAATTCGACAAGTTTAATAGCGACCACTTCTGTCGTCAATTTTACCGTTGATTTTTATTATTATCGACAGTCAAGCCGTCGATTTGGCCGTCGATTTTAACGATGTTTTTTGTAGTGAAATCTATTCTTTAAATTTTTGGTACCTAAGTTTGAGCCTCAAATTTATTTTATTTGTCTTTCACAATTTCGTGATATACTCTTCGTCTTCATGATACAATAAAACACACTTTTTTAATATTAAAGATAAAAAATACATTTTTTCGCAATGAAAAATAAATATGTCTGCATGAATGTTTATTTGATGAATTGATTTAATCTTATCTTTAATGTTTTATTTATTTTGATTTTGTAATAAATATTTTTAATATATTTTAGTTATATATAGTATTTGCATTTATAACATTTTTAAATTTATTTATTCTTTATTTGACCAATTGACTTTCAACCACTATAAATATATAGCCATCAGTTAAAAAAAAAAAACAAAAGATTAGAACAAAAAGCATTACTGAAAATGTCTGCAAAAGTGAATATGTTCTTCAAATTTTTGGTACCCAAGTTTGAGTCTCAAATTTATTTTATTTGTCTTTCACAATTTCGTGATATACTCTTTGTTTTCATGATACAATAAAACATACACTTTTTTTAATATTAAAAATAAAATATACATTTTTCGTAATAAAAATTAAATATGTCTGCATGAATGTTTATTTGACGAATTAATTTAATTTTATCTGTTTTCTTTATTTTGATTTTGTATTAAATATTTTTAATATATTTTAGTTCCAATTGACTTTCAACCTCTATAAATATATAGCCATCAGTTTTGAAAAAAACAAAAGATCAGAACATAAAGCATCACTGAAAATGTCTGCAAGAGTGAAATATATCATGTTCTTATTCTTGTTGGTTGTGCTACAACCAATTTCCATCGACGGCAAGTCAGCGGTTATTATAAAAAATACTATAGAGGGAAATTTGAATCTCACCATTCACTGCAAATCTAAGGATGATGATCTTGGACCAGTGGTTCTCAGTCCAAATCAATCCTATCAGTTTACTTTCAATCCTAATTTCTTCCGCACAACATTATTTTTTTGTACTTTTCGTTGGACAGGTTCATGCCATTGGTTTGACATATATATACAAACGAGAGATCTACCACTTTGTGAAGATATTCCATGTAGTTGGATTATAAAGAAAAATGGACCATGTCGGGATTTACCTAGTTCAAATAAATGTTTTTCATGGAATCCAGACACATGTGTTCCGTGACCCAAAAAAAATAAGAGACACGTGTGTTTGAAAAGACTTTTATGTAATAATGTTATGTACATATGATCATGGGGATTGGGGAATCAATGAATAAATTGATCGATGTTGATCATAGGAGACAACAAATATACGGCAAAAAAATATGTGAACTCTACAAATAAAATAAATGAATTCACCAATCACACAGTTTAGAAAAGTGTCCAATGATCTTTTTGTTCTTTTTTTTTATATATATAGCTATTTTTTATCTTTGATAAAGAACAAAAAATTTATTTTATGTTTAATTATTCTGTCGATCTTTATAATTCTATAAAATTTGCAATTAGATTCTTAAATTTTTTTCTTTTAATTGGATCCACCGAATATTTTTCTGTAAATTGGATATATATAGACAATTAAAACCAAATTAGATTGATTATATATTATTTGAAAAAAATATTCAGCTAATTTTAATATTTTTGACATGAAATAATCTAATTACAAAATTAAAAATATTATATAGACTTAATTATTAAAAAAAATGTAAAAATCTTATTGTAAATTTGATAAAACTAGAAAGACTAATAGAATAATTAAACTTTTATTTTATATATTTAGGAGTAAACTAATATTTCTTATCATAAAAAGTTTGAATAATAGTAATCTTAATAAAATAGGATAGAATGTAGTTTAATTTTTGTTTCTAATTTTTTCGAAAAAAATTTAAAATTTTTAATATTAAAATTGTTCCGATTTTATCCCTACTATTTTTTGATAAATTTTAGTTTTATTCTAAATTTTAAATTTTTTATAATCAATTTGTGATTAACATTTTTTTTACTTTATCCTGTTTTTTCATCATCGTCATGACTGCTCTCCTCTCTCTCCCCCTTCCCACCCTAAATGCCAACGTTCCAACTCTATTTTCATCGCAACCTATTAATATATATTTTTCTTTTAACCTCAAAAGCTTTAAGATCGTTATTAATATATATAAGTGTAATAATTTGTGCGTAATAAGATTAAAATTATCACAACTAGAAAATGGATTAATACAGACAGATTTACAGACGAATTTAGTCTTTATTACAAACGAATTTTTGGTTATCGACAAAATTACCAACGAATTTTGTCCCTCTGTAAAAGTCCCGTCGAAAATTATTTACCGACGGATTTTTTCTCTGTAAATTTTCTATCCATTTCCCAAAGGCGACGAACTTTCCGACGGATTTTTCGTCTGTAATTACAGACGGATTTTCTGATGGATTTTCCGTCTGTAATTACATACGAATTTTTTGACGGATTTTCCGTCTGTAATTACAGACAGATTTTCAGACGGAATTTTCGTCTGTAATTACAGACGGATTTTCTGACGAAATTTTCGTCTGTAATTATAGACGGATTTTCCGACAGATTTTTTGTCTGTAATTTAAACCTTGGAAAATCATCTCACACTATGATTACAGACAGAAAAATCCGTCTGTAAATTTGTCGGTAAAATAAAATAGAAATTTTTTTAAATTTTTCCATTGCAAAATGAATACTTTAGGTTTATTTTTTAAATTTCCTCCATCAAACACACTGTAAATTGAAAAAAAAGAGACCAAAAATCATATAGATAAACATAATATTCATTACATGATACTATAAAATTGGATGTTATTTTTCAACATCATTGGCCAATATCTCACTATCATAAAAAGGTACCCAAAAAAATAAACCATTGACAGAACTATAACTATTTACATTACTCATTGACACTACTAGTTCCTTATTTTCAACAATTTAAACAAACAAGATTTTATATTAATCCTATTCCTTTTAGATTGCATGATGGTGACTTGCTCAGAGCCATTGACAAATACACCTCCTGAATCTCCTTGTGGTTGTGTGTGGCCACTTCAAGTTAAATAATTAATCCAAGTTAAATATATCAGGGACTGCTTTCTTCGTTGTTATTTGCTGTGCAATCTTCGCGAGGATCTTCAGAAGGAGGAGAAGATCCTTATCGCCACCGTTGAATCTTCGAACACAGGATAATACGCGTGATAATTTCTTCGTTGATGAGGAGCACAGTCTTGTGGTGGACCACCCGATCTGGTACATTTGTACACCCTATCGAGCTCTTTTAGCTGCAATTCTTCTATTCCATTTGTAATTGTGTGGTTTTTTTTGTTGTGTGTGGAGGAAGGCATTCTTCTCTTCATTTAGGCTTTGGCTTTTAGAGTTTTAGAGTTTTGTTGTATTTTCATTCTTCTCTTCATTACATGTTCTTTTTAACATTGATTTTTTTTCTTTCTTTCTCGTTTTATAGTTAACTTACTTGCCTATTTATGTTCTCATTTTATGTTTTACCTCGCTATTGGTATTTGTTGATTAGGTTCTTGAATGTTTTGAACTTCAACTTGATATCAGTGTGTTTCTAGAGCTAATTCCTATATTCCCCAAGGTTATTGTTCTAAGTTTTTTTTATTTCAATATCTGATATTGATTAGACAAGTTTTAATACTCTGGTTTTATTTATTTATTTTTTTGCAGTCTCATGCTTCATAGATTCTTGGATTTAAGTTTCAATGTTATTAGCGCATGGAAGTCAGCTGCCCTATTCCCTTTGGGCTCTATAAGCTCACAACATTACTGGTGAAATAAGATTTTATTGATATTGATATTGCTGATGATGATATTGTCTTGTGGTATAATTTTAATTTATCTATCTACTGGGCCCCACACTTGTCACAATTTTTTGATGGATATGAATATCATGAGACATCATTTGAGCAGACTTACCATTTTACTCATAGCCACTTTGGCCTGTCTATACCTTCATTTGGAAAGTAAATGTTCTCATTACAATACTCAAAGGTACGTTATTTCATACCTTGTTAGTTATTTGCAACATATATAAACATGCACATAATGTATGACTGATTTTTTACTCCCAGAAAGGTGGATTTTTTGTATTGGTATCATGGAAAAAGCTGTTGCTTGTGAATGGTTCCTTGAAATCATTTCTCTAACAAAACTCGCTCTTATTTTCATGTTTCTTTTATATTTGATTTGGTCCTTGTATTCCTACTTACATGACTGGTTTCTACAAGTGGCCCTACTGCTGACTAACGAGGCCAAGTGTAAGAAAAGAACTTCCCACTCTTCATCAAATATTGTTTGTTACATTTCTCTTCTTCTAAGTTGGAACATATATAGTGGCTCTTGCTTTTTAATTGCATAGGTGGGAGGTCAAGCTGGAAGATTTAGCAATGGCCTTAGGCCTTGTTGGAAATATTTGCATATGTTTTGATTCAGGTGAACATTGTTGCAAAAAGTTATTGGGGTGATGCAAGAGAGAAACTTCTAGACTATTGAAGATCTGAAATTGGACTCAATTGTACTGGGAAACAGGGGACTTTGCACAATCCAAAGGTGTATATTTTATTTATATATTTATTTATTTTTGGGTACAATTCCCTGTTTCATTGTTCTTTGGAGTATAGTTTAGAAAAAAATTAGGATTGCATAGTTTAGAAACTCACCAGTCTCTTATTCAATAGAAGGTGCACTACTCAATGTTCCCTTTTTACACCAAATTATTGTTTCCAATTTTTGTCAATGTTCTTTTGTTACTACTACCATGATCATGTAGTATTAGTCATCTAGCTATACTTTAGGAACAAAGGTTTATGGAACTATGGTAATCTGTTGACAATTTAATATTAAAACTCTTGATTCATACCTATTTATTAAGCTCATGGATGATGGCTTCGCAGAAATGTAGATGAATTGCCAGGAAAACGCAAACGTCTGAGGCTGGGAAATGTTTCTCCTTGTCGAAAAGTTCTGAAGGATATTCCTAGGCCTCCATATGTAAAGTCTAAAACTCCAGCAGGACTTGTGACTGGCCCTAAAGTGCATGATGAGAAGGGGATAGATTGCATGAGAGCTTCTGGAAGGCTTGCTGCACAGGTTCTTCAATATGCTGGCACCTTAGTCAGGGTGAGTTGCTTATGCTTTTTTTGCTGATCAATCACTCCTAGTATGTCCCATAGATAAAATCTTGACTGCTCATTATGGAACTAAATAGCCAATTTATTATTACTCTAGTGATATTGATGAATAGTGCAATTCCCTGATCCCTATATGTCCTTTTTGCTTATATAAATACACGGATTGATATGTTTTATTTAGAGGGAAACAAAATCGATTATATGTTAGTTTTAACTTCTGTTGACAGCCAGGCATAACAACTGATGACATTGACCAAGCTGTTCACCAAATGATAGTTGATAATGGTGCATACCCATCTCCTCTTGGCTATGGTGATTTTCCAAAGAGTGTCTGCACATCCGTGAATGAATGCATTTGCCATGGAATACCGGATTCCCGTGTGCTTGAGGTCCATCTACAAGACCATTCTTTTCCTTTTAAATGAGATCATGCATCCTATGTGAAGAATATTTTGATAGATTTATTTGTTTATTTATGTTTGCAGGATGGTGATATAATCAACGTTGATTTTGCGTGGTTATTTCTTCTTTGCTGGGCTTCTACCAGCCTATTTAATATAATCGGTATTAAATTTTTGTTCATGAAGTGGTTGTCCGCTATTAGGTATTAGCTGAACATAGATGATTCTAATTCCTCTTCCCATCAGTTCTTGTCTTCATTAACGTCGATGCTTATTAGATTTATTTTCATTGCTTGCATGTGTTAAATTCTTATTTGCAAAGCATTTTTGATATCACAATTGCTTTGTATTTAAAAGACTCCTCAACACTCTTATTTCTTGATGAACCAACAAGTGGACTTGACAGTGCTGCCTCTTACTATGTCATGAAAAGAATTAAATTCCTTGATCATAAAGATGCCATTCAAAGGACAGTTAATTGAGTTGTTCGATCATTAATTATATATATAAATAAATACATATAAGTCTTCTTTGTCTTTTTTTTTCTATATTCTCTCTTCAAGTTCTTCATTCACTTGCCCTCACTACACATTCTTCTCGTCTCATGATCTGATCTCATGGCTCCTAACACTGTTACGGACTTTGTTTTCTTGTCAGATTCAATTTTGGACAATAATCACTTTCGTCGTTTCAAAGATCGAATGCAGAAACGGTAATCCTTTTGTTTCCTCACAATCCCGCACTTCGATATTTATTTTAGGCTTCTCTATCAGCTACAATTTTGATATGTGCATGTAATTTGAATCTATGATACATTTACATGGGCTTCGTGTTGTGTAATTGTACACATTTGCCTTATAATTGATATCTATTCATGGTGAGGTTTGTGAATTATTTGCCACTGTGCTGCATCTATTTATGTTCAATCTATATTTCAGCGGAAACAGTAATGAATATCCACCACTGGAATGTTAGGCACACGAGTTTTCAATACAAGACATGGAGTGTTACCCTTCACTTCCTTTTTATAAAACTCTCTCCATCGAACCAATTTCAACTATTAAAGGTATATATATCATGATGATGACTGATGAGTTTCTTAAAGTTTCTATTTGCTTGTTAGATTCTTATATTACTATAGCTACATATATTATACCTTGTCCTTAAATACATGCAGACTATGACTTTTATGATATTAAGAAAGGGTTTTCTGTCTGGAACAAAGTGGATGCCGGCTTTGATTGTTTGGAAAAAGTAGTTTCGTCATCATCATTAAGAAAGGCTTGGATTGTTAAATGTGTATGGATTTGTCTTTGTATTTTGCTGACAAATCAGAGGTACCGTTTTGTTTTTTCACAAGTTTCCTTTTTCAAATTGAACTCAAGTTTGCTTTTTTTTGAAGCTTTTCATTGGGTGTCTTCTTGATGTTTGATAAAATGCCTGAACTAAAAATGAGAGTTTTTTTTCAAGTGAAAACTGATGGAGCAAACTCTAAGGGAAGAAGATGCAGCTAACTGGGTTTACAGGGGTGAAGGAGCTGTTAATCTTGTTCTTGCTTACAATGGATCAAATCCTTCTTTTGTGAGTTATTTTTTCTTCACTAATTGGGGTTTAACTACATGGATTGAATGACACAATTGCATGCCTTGATAATAAATGCTTATGTTGGTATGCTTAATAATATACAGATTTACTAATATTTTAATTTGTGGTTCTTTGGAGTAAGGAGCACCATGTAAAAACTAGTGCTTGAGCTTTTGTAGTCTTCTGTAACCGTGACTTCATTGCCGTGAGTTTTTTGATATTTTCTAAATGTAGTTAGTCTTTCTGAACTATGGTCCATTTTCCTTTCCTTATAAATATCTAAGGCTGGGACATGAAAAACTAAAACAAATTACTTGTTGTGATTCACTATCTAGTTGTTAGGTATCCACAACCACAAAGTAGCTTCACCGTTGCTGAACTATATATATATATATATAGTAACACCATCCCATCCACTTTACACTACCCAATCATCATTCATCTTTCTTCACTTCACTCAAACTCATACCATAGCCACAAGTAATTACTTTCAGAATGGCAAAATCTTCCTTCTTACTTCCATGCTTGATTCTCTTATTCCTCGTAGCCGCTGAAACTGGTATTCTTTTTCTCTATTTTTTATTTTCTTCTTCATTGTATCTGTTATATAATTTTTTCTTTCTTTCTTCTATTCATCCATTTATATTGGTTATTGTTCAGTTGTGATGTGTGTGTGAAGACCATTTAGAAGGATGAATTTTTGAAACTCTGCTTTGTGACAGCTTCTATATCAGCAAACTCTATAAATAAAGAAGAGAGCTGTGTCAATACAAACTGTGTTTTCTTCCCTTTGCTGATTAAAATAAATAGAATATATAGAATATTATATCAGTATTTCCATTAATCAATGTCTCAAGGATTTAGTTTTTAAGATTTCGCGAGTTGCCTTATAAGCCATGAAAGTAATTAGGTACCTTAAAATATATTCTTTTTCTGGTTGAATAAGCCATTAGATTTTCTTTGTGCCAGAATTTCTTGTGCCAAAAAGGGAAGCATCAGTGAGAATTTCTTTGTGCCAGAATTTCTTGTATATCAAGAATGCTGTTGTATCATCAAACTTAACTCCTTGAGGCACCAAATTTAAGAGAACAGTGGTTTTCTTTAGTTGATGATTTGCTACATTAGCTCCAACAACGCGAACCTGGTTGTGACTCAACAAAAGACTGGCTGCAATTTCCTCAGCTAGCTTGAAAACCAAAGGGAAGAACTTGTATATTGCAATGCTGATTTAACTTATTTCTAACTTATATCAGGGGGTTGTAGCTCAAACCTACTTGCTCCGCAAGGGGTGTTTCTGTCCAATGGTTAGCTACCAAGACATGTCGGGTTGGCTATATAACCGACAGGTGATATCATCAGCCATAGGGCAGGCATACATCATTTGCATATGTTTGAATTGTTTGGGTTTGCCTATTTGTTTTGGATTTCTATGTCATATATGCTATGTTACCTGATTATGTGCTACTTGTTCTACTTGTACCTTATTTGTGTATTACTTGCCTGTATTGCTTGTGTTTGTACAACTGAGAAACCCCTCATGTTGGTGTCGGTGGATGTTGATGGTTGTTCTTGATGAGATAAATTGATGATGCGATTGCATGATGATGATGATTTTTGAATGAGATAATTTGAGCCCCTTGGGTAGATGCAGTGATGTGATTTCACTAGCTTCAGGCCAGGGTATGATGTATTGATATAGAATTGCTGAGGTAGAATAACTGGTGATGGTTTTGTTTATGATTCTGAGTCTGATTCGTGGAAGAGTCAGCGAGTTGGGAAACATGTGAAACATGAATTAGTTTTAGCACTCCTTTATGATAGTTGCCTATTCATGGATTAGCGAGAACCTAGGATGGATAATTGTTGAAGAAGTTTAGGATGCTTAGTGAGTTTTTATTGCAGTGCATTGCATTTATTTGGCACTTTTACCATACTGGGAACCCATGGGCCCGGGGTTCTCATTCCGTATATATCTCTTATTTTTCAGATACAGGTCCAGGTGCTCAGAAATGAGCTGTGGTTCGTCTGAGAGACGGCGAAGATCTTCATTTTCTCTACTTTGTGTTTTGCTTAGAATCTCTCCACCTTTATTTTGAAAAGATTATATTATGTATTGAACTCTTTTGAACTTGCCTTTAGAGGCTCTTATGTTTCCTTTGGGAGAGATTAGGATATACTGTTGTCAACTACTTTCATACTGTACCCTAGCCAGCCTAAACTTCGCGGGTCGCGACTAGTGGCTATTTACTTATGTTATATATATCTATCTGTTATCTATCTCTTAATCTCCTTTATGCCTTGTCCGTATATCACTTTCGGCTTCACGTTTTATCTTTTTGTTGTAGAAACGTGAGTGATATGCCTTCGCGATTTTATTTCTACTCTTTTCAGGCTTCTCGATTAATACTCCTTTCGAATTTACCTATATTTATATATTAAAAATCCACCTGAGAGTCGTACCACCGTAATATCATTAACTTATGACTCGAGTATAAGGATTTAAATATTAGGGTGTTACATTATGGTATCAGAGCAGTTCGTCCTTGTGAGCCTGAGGGATGAAACTGCTTATGCTTTAATGCATACTCTGAGTCTATGCTTGTGCTAGTTAGGGTATCTAACCGATACATCTAGCATGAAGTCCATGAGTGTACCTTTGGTACTTTGAAGCACTATACTTCCAATATTGAGACTGATCAACTTGATATCGATTGTTTGGTGTGTATAGGAACCAGATGGCGCCTCGTGGACCCGGTCGAGGACGTGAGAGAGATCATACAAGCACGCGGGAACCGGAAGTCAACCCGAATAACCCGGTAAACCTTATGGCGGCGTTGGAGAATATGGCTGCTGCTATGCAAGCCACTGCGGAGGCTCTTGGGCAACAGATAAATAATAATGGCAATGGCGGAAGGGAAGCTCAGGGCCTGATGACACTGGCAACTTTCTTAAAGGTTAATCCACCTAAGTTCAAGGGAACCACCAATCCGACTGAAGCCGATACCTGGTTTCAGGCTATGGAGCGAGCGTTGCAAGCGCAGTTAGTACCTGAAGAGCAGCGTGTTGAATTTGCTACCTATCTGCTCACGGGGGAAGCATCGCATTGGTGGCAAGGGGCTCAACGTCTCCTGCAACAGGAGAATGATCCTATCACTTGGGATGCCTTTCAGGTGGAATTCTATAAGAAGTACTTTCTAAATTTCGCCAGAACAGCCAAGGAATTGGAGTTACTGCAACTGAAGCAAGGTGCTATGTCCGTATCTGAGTATACAGACAAATTTGAGGAGCTATTCAAGTTTTCCCGCATGTGTCAGGGTGCTCCGGGAGACTTCGAGGAATAGAAATGCATTAAGTATGAAGGAGGGCTCCGGAGTGACATCTTAAGTTTAGTGGGACCAATGGAGATCCGAACTTTTTCAGAGTTAGTGAATAAGAGCAGAATTGCTAAAGAGTGTGTAAAAAGGAGGGTTGCAGAGAAAGAAGTCATAGGGAGCACAACCAAGGATTCGCACCAAGGGGTCGAGAGTTTAAGGGGAGCGGATACATACAACACTTTCCCCAAGGATGGAATAACTTTGCGACGAGTGAGGAGTCCCAAAGAAACGATAAGGAAAAATGGGCAGCGGCTGCTTCTGATGTTTCGAGCTGTCAGAGATGTAGAAGTCATCACCCAAATAGGCCGTGCCGATTGGGGTTAGGTGTATGTTACAAGTGTGGGTTACCAGGACATGTATCAAGAAATTGCCAACAATGAGAGAGTCAGGATGCGGGCCGATTGCGACAGTAAGATTGAGGTAATTGCAATGATTGATGAGCGGATGATTTGTACACTTTTTGGCATTGTTTTTAGTATGTTTTTGATATGATATAGTTAGTTTTTAGTATATTTTTATTAGTTTTTAGCTAAAATTCACTTTTCTGGACTTTACTATGAGTTTGTGTGTTTTTCTGTGATTTCAGGTATTTTCTGGCTGAAATTGAGGGACCTGAGCAAAAATCTGATTCAGAGACTAAAAAGGACTGCAGATGCTGTTGGATTCTGACCTCCCTGCACTCGAAGTGGATTTTCTGGAGCTACAGAAGCCCAATTGGCGCGCTCTCAACGGAGTTGGAAAGTAGACATCCTGGGCTTTTCAGCAATATATGATAGTTCATACTTTGCCCAAGATTTGATGGCCCAAACCGGCGTTCAAAGTCACCCTCAGGAATTCCAGCGTTAAACGCCGGAACTGGCACAAAACTTGGAGTTAAACGCCCAAACTGGCACAAAAGCTAGCGTTTAACTCCAAGAAAAATCTCTATACATGAAAGCTTCAATGCTCAGCCCAAGCACACACCAAGTGGGCCCGGAAGAGGATTTTTATATCTTTTACTCATCTCTGTACACCCTAGGCTACTAGTTCTCTATAAGGAGGACCTTTTACTATTGTATTTTCATCTTTTGGACATCTAATTCTTAGATCAGATCTTGGTTCTTCTGGTTCCCTCTCTGGGGCTGAAGCCAATGATCACACTATCACTTATGTATTTTCAACGGTGGAGTTTCTACACACCA
>NC_029775.3:108896554-108897511 GCF_000817695.3 Arachis duranensis
TAAGGTTTATTACTTGGACGACCCAGTGCACTTGCTGGTTAGTTGTGCGAAGTTGTGTAATGCCATGGTATTGAACACCAAGTTTTTGGGGTTCATGACTGGGGATTATGAGAGTTGTGAAAAGTATTGTTCACAATTTCGCGCTATCAAGTTTTTGGCGCCGTTGCCGGGGATTGTTCAGTTTGGACAACTGACGGTTCATCTTGTTGCTTAGATTAGGTATTTTTTTTTCGAAATTCTTGAAGATGAATTCTAGAGTTTCATGATGATTTGTTGAAATCTGGCTGGCTGAGAAGCCATGTCTAATCTCATTGGACCGAGGTTTCAACCTATCATCACAAGAGCTTGTTGATTCTTATCAATCTTGCTTTTGGAGCTGTGATCTGCTAAGGCTTGGCTGGCCTTTAGCCGTGTCTAGTGTTTTGGACCGAAGCTTTCTTTGAAAGCTTGGCTGGCTGTGAAGCCATGTCTAATTCCTGGACCGGAGTCTTAGACTAGCATTGCACTGATTCCTGGAATTCTCATTAAGAATTTTGATATCGTTTTCCACTTAATTTTCGAAAAAACACAAAAAAAATTACAAAATCATAAAATCCAAAAAAATTTCTTGTTTGAGTCTAGTGTCTCATGTTAAGTTTAGTGTCAATTGCATGTTTCTGTTCTTATTGCATTCATGCATGTGTCTTAAGGATCTTCAAGTAATTCTTGATGATTTTCGTGCTCTGATCTTTGAATTCTCTTGACTTGAGTGTTTTGTGTGTCTCATATGCATTCTCATGTTGTTAGTGTCAGTAGTATACAAACTGCTAAGTTTGGTGTCTTGCATGCATTGTTATTTGATTTTAGTTGCATTTTGATTTGTCCTTATTATTAAAAATCCAAAAATATTTTTAATTTGTGTCTTTTCAAGTCAATAATACAAAGAATTGAAGATTCAGAACATTCAGCAGAGGAATT
>NC_029775.3:108897852-108898643 GCF_000817695.3 Arachis duranensis
AAAGAAACTTACTATCAATTAATGATTTGATTCAACATTTCAAGTATGTTACCTTTTCTGTTGAGAAAGGTTTAATGTTTGAATCATATCTTTTCTTGTTAGTCAAGTTTTTAATTTTCAAATCAAATCTTTTTGAAATGTTTTTCAAATCATATCTTCTCAATCACATATTTTTAAAATCAATCATATCTTCTTAACCACATCTTTTTCAAAATAGTTTTCAATCAAATCTTTTTTATTTCTAATTTCAAAATCTCTTTCAAAATCACTTGATTTCTTTTCCACTTTCATTTTCGAAAATTAAGCAATGTTTTTCAAAAATATTTTCAAAATTCTCCACTTAATTTTCGAAAATTACTTCCCTTCTTCTCACATCCTTCTATTTATGGACTAACACTATCCCTTAATGCAAAATTCGAACCCCATCTTCTTTGATAAGTTCGAATTTTCTACTTCTGTCTTCTACTCTTCTTTTCCTCTGACACCTAAAGGAATCTCTATACTGTGACATAGAGGATTCCACATTTTCTTGCTCTCTTCTCCTTCTTATGAGCAGGAGCAAAGACAAAGGCATTCTTGTTGAGGCTAATCCTGAACCTGAAAGGACCTTGAAGAGAAAGCTAAGAGAAGCCAAAGCACAACTCTCTTTAGAGGACCTGACCGAATTCTTCAAGGAAGAAGAACACATGGCAGCCGAAAACAACAATGCCAACAATGCAAGGAAGGTGCTTGGTGACTTTACTGCACCTACTCCCGACTTCTATGGGAGAAGCATCTCTATCCCTGCCATT
>NC_029775.3:108900706-108901041 GCF_000817695.3 Arachis duranensis
AGTATCTGTGAGGCTCCATGAGAGTCCTCTGTCAAGCTAATGACATTAAAGAAGCGCTTGTTAGGAGGCAACCCAATGTTTTATAATTAACTATTTTCTTTTGTTATTTTATGTCTTTTGTAGGTTGATGATCATAAGAAGTCACAAAATTAATGAAAAAAGCAAAAACAGAATGAAAAACAGGAAGAAAAACAGCACACCCTGGAGGACGCACCCACTGGCGTTTAAACGCCAGTGAAGTTAGCTGTTGGGCGTTTAACGCCCAGTCTGGCACCATTCTGGGCGTTTAACGCCAGAAAGGGGCACCAGACTGGCGTTAAACGCCAGAAATGGGC
>NC_029775.3:108902534-108903481 GCF_000817695.3 Arachis duranensis
TGTTTTTCGAATTTTATGCTTATGTTTATCCATGTGTGTGTCTTGTGATCATTAGTGTCTTAGTGTCTATGCCTTAAAGTTATGAATGTCCTATGAATCCATCACCTTTCTTAAGTAAAAATGTGCTTAATTGAAAAAGGAAGAATTGCATGAATTTTGAATTTTATAACAGTTTAATTATTTTGATGTGGTGGCAATACTTTTGTTTTCTGAATGTATGCTTAAACAGTGCATATGTATCTTGAATTTGTGGTTCATGAATGTTGGCTCTTGAAAGAATGATGAAAAAGGAGACATGTTACTGAGGATCTGAAAAATCATAAAAATGATTCTTGAAGCAAGAAAAAGCATTGCTATTCAAAAAAAAAATCGAAAAAAAAGGGAGAAAAAGAAAACAAAAAAAAATAAGAGTTGTGATCCAAGGCAAATAAGAGTGTGCTTAAGAACCCTGGACACCTCTAATTGGGGACTTTAGCAAAGCTAAGTCACAATCTGAAAAAGGTTCACCCAATTATGTGTCTGTGGCATGTATGTATCCGGTGGTAATACTGGAAGACAGAGTGCTTTGGGCCACAGCCAAGACTCAATAAGTAGCTATGTTCAAGAATCATCATACTTTACTAGGAGAATCATTAACACTATCTGGATTCTAAGTTCCTAAAGAAGCCAACCATTCTGAATTTCAAGGGATAGAGTGAGATGCCAAAACTATTCAGAGGCAAAAAGCTAAAAGCCCCGCTCATCTAATTAATGCTGATCTTCATAGATGTTTTTGGGATTCATTGCATATTCTCTTCTTTTTATCTTAATTGATTTTCAGTTGCTTGAGGACAAGCAACAATTTAAGTTTGGTGTTGTGATGAGCAGATGATTTGTACACTTTTTGGCATTGTTTTTAGTATGTTTTTGATATGATATAGTTAGTTTTTAGTATATTTTTATTAGTT
>NC_029775.3:108904909-108920705 GCF_000817695.3 Arachis duranensis
CAATGATCAAGCTTAAAGGATAGTGCGTGATTTTATAATACTGCCTGTACAGTAAAACTGGGAATGTCGAGCTTAATATTAGACTGAGAAGCAAACCGGATGGTCCGAGTAAGGATTTGCCTTAATACAAATAGATAAATGCCTGTGATGTAAATGATTTTCTGTTGAGAATGATGTGTTGTGTTTGTTATGTAGTTGGTTGATTTCTGGATTTTTGGTGAAATGGATTGAACCCGTGATTTTTAGTTCCTTTAATTTAAATAGATAAGGAATGGTCCTAAATGATGGATTTGGAAATGTTGATTTGAAATGCCAGTCATGCTAAGTTGTGGTTGAGTACTTGAGGAAGTAAGTGATAGAGCTAGTTCTAGATGAGAGATCAGAGTAAAGCAGCAAAAACTTGCGGAAGCAGTAACACTGGATAGCTACGAATAGGAGCTGTAAAAGTTTACTATAATATCTTAAGTTTGCATACTAGAAGGGTTAAGTGGGTTACTGCAAGTAATGATCCCCAAATAGTTAGAATTGATTACGGTTGTGAGCTTTGATGGTTCTAAAGCGGATGAGAAAATTATCATTGATGCGTAATTGGATTTAGATGACGAGAGAGTGCAAGTTGTCATGTTTGAGAGATGAGTACTATGATGTTTGATCATAGTGACCTTGGATTTAGATTGAGATTTATAATGATTGGTTTTGAGAAACGAATGTGAAAACCATTAAATTGAAATGCTGATGTGGTACTGAGATTGGTTTGAGGGAACCCGTGACAGGTGGTAAACTCCAGTTTTTAGGAGAGGTGCTGTCAAAATTTCTCAAGAATTTGAAAGAGGGTTGGTTATAGTTTCGAGAATGACCTCTGATTTGAATAACTTTAACAAAAGGGATGTGTTTCAAATGCTTTTATAGATTATTAAAGGAAGTCGGATTCTTATGATTTTGTTAGCTTGTTATTCCAAACTCATTTGATATCTAGAAATGAAAGGGATTTTTGATTTATGAGTCAGAGACTTTATAACAACAAGTCAATAGAAATCTGAGGGTTTGAGAATAAGAAATTTAGAGGTTATGCTTGGAGTTGAACTATGATTAGAAGAATTGGCTCAGTAGAGAGAGAGGATAGTGATGGAGTATGATTAAAGTGAGGTGATGATCTTTGATTGATTATAGTGATGTGGGATGATGGCTATGATTAACGATGATGATAATATTATTGATGGCATGATTTGAGATTTAATAGGGTGTGAGTTGATGAGACGATAAAAGTAAGGAACGAGGCTGTTGGTCGGCGTTGAACGAATGACCGAGACCCTCGGAGATAGAAAAATCAGAGCGCGGCAGCGAAAGCGCGTAGAGTAAAAGGACATTGGAATTGTTATGCGTTGGATATAAAGGCAGACTACGCTCGCGTACTCGCAGTGATGGATGGAATTTTCGAGGGCAAAAATTTCTGTTAGGGGGGTAGAATGTAATATCCAGTCTAACCGAAATTAATTAAATAATAAGTTAAATAGGAGTGAATATGGTTGGAAGATTTGGCAATTGGAATTTGATTATTTAAATATGATATTTGGATTCAGTGAATTTTTCTGAGTCGGAAAACATAGTTTTCTGCGTAAAAGCGCGCAGTGAAATTTTGACCGGCAGTACCGGCTGAGACCTGTCTGGTATTGCAGTTGAGAAAATTGATTATGAGTAAATAAGATTAAGAAATGATGAATTATAATTAGGGGAGGTAGAAATATTTGAAGTGCAATTTAGAGCGCTAATCTTAAAGGTTTTGGTCCAAAATTGGGCCAACGGACAAAAATAAGTGAACTGGGCCTAAGTGGGCCCAAGACCCAACATATATAAACATTAGTTATGAGCATTTCAGCTCATTTTACCCTAAAAGGAAGGGTTGGGGCGCTAAATTGATAAGATAGAAGAGAAGAGAGAAAACATAACTCTCTTTGATCTTCAAACCACCATAACTTGAGCTACGGGGCTCCGATTGACGAGCCGTTTGCGACCACGCATTGCTCTTCTCATCCTCTACAACTCTATCTAAGTTTTGTGGTGAGTATTCCATTTATCTCTGCCCAGTTTTCGAAATTCTCCACTATTACACGTTTTTGGGTAGTTAGTGTTGAAATCTTGTGATTTTGGGTGTTTAGGGATACTCTAACATATATTCTAAGTGGGTTCTATCCCTACTTCATATGGGCTGAGGTAAGAAGTGCTCAAACCCTTGTGATTTGTCATTTTTATGAGCCTTAGGTTGATGTATGTATGTGAAATTGATTATGTTAGTGTATTTGGTGATTTTGATGCACAATTGGGAAATTGGTGTTGCTTGTGGAGCTTTGGTGAGGCTTGGAGCTAAGGGTTGGTGGAGACTTCCATGGAAGAGGCTCAATTGGTTTGGCTACAAGAGGTACGGTTTAAGTTTCATTTAAGTACTGTGTGGTGTGATGAGAATTCCTAGGCTAGATGCCCCTAGGATTAAGTTTGGATTATGTAAATGGTTGGTGCTAATATGCATAGTTGGTATGTAATGTGAATTAATGATTGGGTTGAAAATTGTGTGGCCTTGTATGCTTGGTGTATTGAGAATTTGATGTATTGGGTAATGAGTATTGAATTGTGGTTTATGCATTTAAATTGTGAACTTGGGCCGGAGGCCGGAAAGAGGTAAGGAAGGTAAGTTGATGTGTGCATTGTATGATGACACAAGTGATTGGATGAATTTCATATAATGAATATATGAATGATTGGGTTGGTTATTGAATAATATGATGATGCATGAGAGATATGTATGTTGTGATATATGCTTGAGAAATTATTAAGGTTGATTTGTGGGTGAAACTATGTGATAGTGAGTATGATATTGATTATGTATAATGATGATTGATTGGAAATAGTATTGTTGGAAATTGGGATGAGGAAGGATGTATGACATGTTAATGTGTTTGTAATTTAGCCATTTGTTTGAAATGGGTAAAAATGGTTATATGGCAGTTTTGTGAATTGTGGTAATGTGTTAGTGTATGAGTTGAGGAGGCTTAATGTCGATTTTGATATACTTTGATTGATTTCAAAGAAAAGGGATGAAATTGGCATGTTTTGGTTGATTTTGAAAAGAGTTGGAAATGGCTTGTTTTGAAAATGGCACTTTGCGGTTTTGAGTGAAAACATAGTTTTTGGGCATACTTTGATGGGACATAACTTGGACTGCGGATTTCCGTTTTGTGCCAAACTTGTTTACAAGTGAAATTGGATCCAGGATGTCCATGCCGTTCGAAGAACGGGCGAAAAACGATTTAAAATGAGAAAGTTATGTTCGTCAGAAGATTGGGGGTTGAATTTGTGAATTCTGCAGCTTTTAACTTAGAAAATTTTTAGCAGAATGACCCTCCACACGTAGGCGCACTTGGCGCGTACGCGTCGTTCTTCAAGAAGGCACCATCCATGCGTGCGTGTGGTGTGCGCGTGCGCGTCGATGCGTTGCACCCAATGCCCAGCCATTTTCCCGAGAGTTGTGCCAGTTTTGTGCCTGGGGCGCAAATGCACCCACGCGTACGTGTGGCTGACGCGTACGCATCGTCTGACTGTGTTTCAATCCACGCGTCTACGTGTATGACGCATACGCGTCGATGAGCTTTGTGGCCATCCACGCGTGCGCGTGAAGTACGCGTGCGCGTGGCCCTGTTTTCATGCCAAAGTTGATTTTTGAGTTTTAAAAGCCAAATCTCATACTTCTAAGCCTCCGATCTCACCCCTTATGTATGAAATCTTTATGATATGCCTAGCAATGAGGAAGGAGCTAGGGGATGTGGTAACTTGCGAATGAAACAAGGGAAAAAGTTGTGATCAATGATAATCAAAGATGATTATATGAGATATGGGGGATGACGGTGGAAGTACCGTGTATGCCATGAGTTGAAGGGCTATATTTATTGATAAATGGCTGGTTCTTGATTGAACCATGAGCCGGATGGCTGAGTTATTCCCGGGTTACGGCAAAGCCATTATTGATTATGGCTGAGTATAAATGCATATATGATTAATGAACGAATGTGTTAAATGGATAATAATGGAAAATGTTGAAATGTGATGTGTGAACCCGGGTAGTAGGCAGTGGCGTTGTCCACTTGCTCCGGGTATGAGAATGTTAATGATAAATGAGTTTAATTATGGAGTTTTGAATGAACGTATTTGTGATACCTGGGTAGTAGTAAGGGGTGGTGGTTCGTCCCACTTACTCCAGGTTAATGTTTGAGATTTGATAACAATAATGATTGCTTTTAAACTGAACGAATGTATGTTTTGAGATCCTGGGCAATAGCAAGGGTTGTGGTTCGTCCCACTTGCTCCAGGTCAGAGATTGTGACGCCTAGGTAGTAGCGGTAGTAGTGGTGAATCCACTCGCTCCAGGTTGAGCTCTTAAACACCCGCCTGAGTAGTAGCCGCAGTAGTGGTTGTTCCACTGGCTCTGGGTTGAGCGGGTAGTAGCAAGGGGGTTGTAGCTCAAACCTACTTGCTCCGCAAGGGGTGTTTCTGTCCAATGGTTAGCTACCAGGACATGTTGGGTTGGCTATATAACCGACAGATGATATCATCAGCCATAGGACAGGCATACATCATTTACATATGTTTGAATTGTTTGGGTTTGCCTATTTGTTTTGGATTTCTACATCATATATGCTATGTTACCTGATTATGTGCTACTTGTTCTACTTGTACCTTATTTGTGTATTACTTGCCTGTATTGCTTGTGTTTGTACAACTGAGAGACCCCTTATGTTGGTGTCGGTGGATGTTGAGGGCTGTTCTTGATGAGATAAATTGATGATGCGATTGCATGATGATGATGATTTTTGATGAATGAGATAAGATGATTTTTGAATGAAATAATTTGAGCCCCCTGGGTAAACGCAGTGATGTGATTTCACTAGCTCCAGGCGAAGGTATGATGTATTGATATAGAATTGCTGAGGTAGAATAACTGGTGATGGTTTTGTTTATGATTCTAAGTCTGATTCGTGGAAGAGTCAGCGAGTTGGGAAACATGTGAAAACATGAATTAGATTTAGCACTCCCTTATGACAGTTGCCTATTCATGGATTAGCGAGAACCTAGGATGGATAATTGTTGAAGAAGTTTAGGATGCTTAGTGAGTTTTTATTGCAGTGCATTGTATTTATTTGGCACTTTTACCGTACTGGGAACCCATGGGGCCGGGGTTCTCATTCCGTATATATCTCTTATTTTTCAGATACAGGTCCAAGTGCTCAGAAGTGAGCTGTGGTTCGTCTGAGAGACGGCGAAGATCTTCATTTTCTCTACTTTGTGTTTTGCTTAGAATCTCTCCACATTTGTTTTGAAAAGATTATATTATGTATTGAACTCTTTTGAACTTGCCTATAGAGGCTCTTATGTTTCCTTTGGGAGAGATTAGGATATACTGTTGTCAACTACTTTCATACTGTATCCTAGCCGGCCTAAACTTCGCGGGTCGCGACTAGTGGCTATTTACTTATGTTATATATATATATATATATCTGTTATCTATCCCTTAATCTCCTTTATGCCTTGTCCGTATATCGCTTTCGCTTCACGTTTTATCTTTTTGTTGTCGAAACATGAGTGATATACCTTCACGATTTTATTTCTACTCTTTTCAGGCTTCTCGATTAATACTCCTTTCGAATTTACCTATATTTATATATTAAAAATCCACCTGAGAGTCGTACCGCCGTAATATCATTGACTTATGACTCGAGCATAAGGATTTGAATATTAGGGTGTTACATTCAACACTATAGAACACGTTTCGATCCCTTGCTGCTAGCGTTTCCAGGTAAGCCATTACAGAGGTTAAATCATCAGGTAATTGTCTTCTTTGCTTCGCAACTTGATTGTGCATATCCTTAATTGAAAAATTAACGTTCTCGTACCCACCACATTGGCTAGCTAATGACCCAAATATGTTTGGTATGCTGATCCCCACCTCTTTCATATGGTTCATTTGACTAATGTCAGGCTCAATCATAATAAGCTGATTTTCTAACATTACTCAAATCTAAAACACTCACTTTACAGGCACTTGCTTAGTCAACCAATAAAATGCAACAATTCATAATAAGCTTTAAGCAAAATGATACTACTGAAATCCAAATTAAAAGCCAAGGGCATATATATGCATGTGCCTAATAAATATGATATATAATCATGTATCAGAATTTAGGTAATTTTCCTTATTTCATAGTGACATAGTCATTTCATTTCACTACCGCACATGTTCTCAAACATAATGTAACACTAGTCAACAAGCATTCAAAGGTTTCCTTGAGTCAGTTGTTAAACTCATAATAGAACCATAAATGTAAACAAACAGTAGAGCAATTTTCAATCTAAACTCAACAACTCTGCTGTTGTATCCTCCAAAAGTAATGAAAGAAAAAACACATCAAATAGCTAGAACTCATAACTTGTTCAATACTTCTATAAATAGTTTGGCATAAGAAAAATCATGATCTAGATGAACAATAACATGAAAAATATCTTCATGAAATAAAATCTCAAGCATAGATGAATTTTAGTTAATATACAAGGTAAATATGATAAAATAGATCACACTAAGTGATGTTATGATTGTGGGCATTATTAGCAAACTTAGTATAATGAAGTTTGTCTTGCTTACATCACTTAAAAGTAAGAACCGAGAAATTTACTTCTTACGCATCCACATCCATTCTCATACATTGTTTGTAAAATCCATGAAGCCTCATGCCTCACAATGTTAGATACCAATAGAACAATAATGGAGAATTACAATTGCTACATATGATTACTAAATTGGCATGAATCTTAGCTACACCAACATACTTGTAGCACAAAACAGAACAAATATAGCATACAATCCCTGAATCAGAACAAACATATATAACAAAAAAATTGAATGAAATCAACGAAAGGAAACAATACAACAGATTCATACAAGGGAGTGGAGGAATACAACAAGAAGATAAAAGGAACAAAAAAAAATTAATTCAATGAAGTAACTAATGAAGTAACTTCATACCTAAGTCTGAGGCTCCATTGTTACTTTGGAAGTGGAGGATGTAGGGGAAGATGGAGCACCACAGCACTGGCAACCACTCGACGAGAGAAGAGAGAAGAGAGAAGAGAGAAGAGAGAAGAGAGAAGAGGAGACGGGGAGGGAGAACCTACGAACGACGCTGGAAGATGGATTGGACGGCAACGGCGACGGCTCGGCTGAAGGGCAACGGCGAATGCTGAGACCAGCGGAGAGTAGAGTAGGTGGCGGCGACGGGTAAGTAAAAGGGGGGAAAGGAATTGGGAATTAGGGTACCGTATGGTGAGTTTGGGGGTGGGGCTGAATTTGAAGTGTGGTGAATTAAGGGTTTTATTAGTTAAATTTAAAAAATATTTATGGTAAACACAAAAAATAATTATTATTATTAAACTCCATGTGGGATATATTTATAATTTGTATTTTGTATCTATTAAAAAAGCTCAAAAGACTTGAGCTTACTAAAGACAGACCCAATATAGAGCATACAATTTGTTCGTTAATGGAAATAACCAACGCATCAATTTTAAGTTGGTATGTTATTGACACATGGTAATATATACTAGTAATGGTAGTCCAACAATGTTAGCAACTAAGGAAAAATAATTTAAAATGCGATTATAAAATTAAAAACAATAAAATACTAAAATTAAAAGTGAAATAAAATATAAACAATGAACAAAAAATACTTTTTCCATTTATTGATATTCTCTCCTTTCTTGAATATAGTGTAATTTATTAAAAAAATCTTAAGTTGAATCGTGTGAGAGAGAACTAATAGTCAAAATTAATCACTCTCTCATCTTAAGGCCAGTTTGGCTAAACTTCTTAAATAAGTTCTTTTGAAAAAGGAGCTTAAAATATAAGGACTTTTAAATAAGTTATTTTGAGTTTGGATAGTTATTATAGAAGTCCTTGTTTTAAAGTTGTGCATTAAGACCCAGTTTGGGTAAATAACTTAAATAAGTTCTTTTGAAAAAGGAGCTTAAAGCATAAGGACTTTTATTAATAGTAGCTTATAAATAAGTTATTTTGTGTTTGGATTTTTAACTATAGAAGTACTTATTTTAAAGTTATAGCGTTTGGATAAATAACTCAAAAAATACAATTTTTTTGACATAAGAGAATGGATATTAAATTTTTTTAACTTGTTTAGACTCATAATTTAAACCAGTCTCTTTCAAGAATTTTATTTTTAAATTTGCCCAACCCCTTTGTTAAAATGTGTTCCAGGTCTATTTCGAGCCACCATCTCTTCTTTACATATTTTCATGAATATAACAGTATTTCGTTCATTCCAATCAGCTTTAAATTTTTTTCCGGACTTGCCACTTTCATGAATTTGTTGGGGAAGAACATAAAAAAAGAAAATTATAAAACTAATTATAAAAATAAAAAATTTAATAATAAAAATAGAATGATAAAATGATAAAAAAAAGAAATACCTGGAAGGAATATATGCTGGTTCAGATGGAACAGAAGATGGTGGTGAAGGATCAATACTTCTAGCAGATGAATCATTACGTGAAAATGGTGGTGGAAGGCCAACACTTCTAGTAGATGGAACATTGCGTGTGAGGATGATGGTGGAAGGCCAGTGCTTCTAGAAGATGGAACCTTGCGTGAAAATGGTGGTGGAGGGCCAGTATTTCCAGCAGAAACAGGAAACATTTCTCCACAGAATCAAGAACGAAAGTAAATTTTTTTGTTTTGAAATCAATTTTTTTTTCACGGAAGTGATAAAATGACTTATCAAAAAGGAGAAAGTCATCTATTTCTACTTCTTCCAAAAGTTATGAATTAACTTTTCGGGAAGTTAAAAGCTCTTCTTAATAGTAGGTACAATATTAAAATCGAATATAATTCCAATAGTTAAAAGTTGAAGTTAATTCCAATAGCATTTACATAATTTACTTTTTTAGAGATATAATTGAACATGAACACAATGTAAATAGTAGGTACAATATTAAAATCGAATATATTTAAGTGAAACATAATCGATGAATATATTTAAGTGAGAAATTAAAATTGTCAATAAAAAATTATAAAATAAGACAATAAAAAATTTGTGTAATTATTATTCACTAATAAACTTAAAAAGGAAATCCTAAGTCTACTAGACTACTACTCATAATTTTTTTAAAAGAGAAATTGCATCACTTCAATTCTTAAAAGGCTCCTTCTAAGTTATATTCATAATTTTACAAAGACATGATATTCGTATTACACTTGTGAATAAAATAGAGCAAGAAAATGCTCTAGAATTAAAGTAAAATTCATAATTAACTGTAAATATTAAGAAAACAAAGTTCTATAATTAAATCTTAAAAAAATTATACTTGGAAGGTGTGCTACTAGTAGAGTGCAGCATTGGGAAGTGTTTTTTTTTTTTAGAAATGATGATAATGGTAGAAGATAGAGTATTCATAGATCAGATCTAATTTGTATATTTACGGTATTTATCTGAATTTAATTCAAAAATTGTGGATATCGATTCGATCTACAAAGTTATTGAATTGGATTGGATTTTATTTGTAAGATTATCGGATTGGATTGCGGATTTTATGTAGGCACTGCATATTCGATCCGCAAAAATAAATAAATAAATAAATAAATAAATAAATAAATAAATATTCTTTTTATATTTTATTTCAACTAATAATTATCATATATGCTGTATTATTTAAGAAAAGTATGTTTAATAATATTTTAAGAATAAACATATTTAAAAGAGTAAAAAATAGTATTTTATTAATATTTTTCAAATAAAAATAAGCTTTTTAAAATATTTATATATTTTGCAGATATATCCGAGATCCAATCTGATCTGCAAATGTGTGGATCGGATCCAAACTTAAAAATTGCAGATATTGGATTCGATCCGATAATTTTAGTGCGGATCAGATCAAGATTTTGGTCATATCCGATTCGATCCGCATTCACCCCAGTAGAAGATACGGAGAGAATATATAAATATAAATGTGAAAAAATTAGAATTTCAAAAAAAAATTGAGGCTAAAAATATAAATTATAAATTATAATACTAATTAAAATAAAGGATATTTTTGTTAAAAAAATTTAAAACTTCGTTTACTTCTAGTTTTTAAAGCAAAAGATTGTTAATTTTAAAAAATAAATAAATATTTTTTGATAAAAATAATTTTTTTAAAAGATGTGTCTAAATATATTTAAAATTAAAAAATACCTTTTTGATAAAAAATATATCTTTTAATGAAAAAATATTTTTGTTACTTTTTCAAAAAAAATCCAAACAAAGTGATGATTTAGTTAAAATTGTAATTTCTATATATTATATATAAATCCCATCACTTTTTATTTCTCCCTTTAGAAGAGTTTAATTTGATCATAAGTAGTAAAAATTATCATACACTTATAAATTAAAGACTATCCATTGTCATTTAAAACAATGCAGAATTTAATATAAACATATACAATCCATATATATTATCACATTTTTAAGGATAAAGTCTACTCTTTTCGCTTATCTTTTTTAAAAAAAAATTAAATACATTGAATATTTAATTTGTTTCAATATAATTTTATCCTTTGCATTTTTTATAAATTTCATTAACTTTTATAATCAATATATGCAGTCATTATATTTTTCTCCAATTTTAACCCTTTATTCCGTATAATCTCTCCGTTATCATGATCATATATGCCTCGTCTCCCTCTTCATTTTTTAAACCGTAAATGACTAAATTCTTACTTCATCCCACTGCCCCTATAGAGAGGTGCCAACCCATCCCTCACCACTACTACTTTACCTTCTTGAAAATTGCTCAAAAACACAATTAAAGAGATTTAATTATATTAAAAAAACTTTTAGTAGCAAAATTATTTTTTTAAAAAATAATTTTTATAATATTACTACAAATTAGATCCTTAATTTATTTTTAGTAAATTCTCTATAACAAATGTATTACTATAAAGTAGTCACATAAACTATTATCCAAAGCACACATGGTGAGCAAATCTTTGATTTACCTTAAAATTACTAAGATGTATCATAAAAGATGAAGTAGCAGTGTATATAACTCAGCGTTTGACAAGTTATTGGGAAGATTATTCTTTGAAAGCTTAAACGTCCTAGGTCCCAAATCGAAAGTTAAGACAACGAAAAAAAACTAAGCGAATTCAAGTTGTGAGATTTTGGCTGAACAAAACCGATAAAAAAGTTATGCGGATTGGGAGAGAAAACCTGGATAGATTAAGGAGAGAAGTTACACATTTTCGAGGTTTCTTCAATAGACTGGAATTGAGGGACAATCAAGACTAAGGGGATGAAATCGAGATGTATCGAATCGTTTAAAGTATTAAGACGGATTAGTGGCCAGCAATGTATCAAATAGTTTTACTGCCATATCAGTTGAATTAGAAGAAGATTTAACATTTCAAATACTTTCGGTTAGAATATACGATATCAATGTTGAGCGACTACGTGGAAGAGTAGTACCATTAGTAAAGGTTTTTTGGGTTCGAGTTAGAATCGAGGAACTAACATGCTTGAAAGCTTGAAATCCGGAATGGGAAGTGACTCCCACACTTATTATCAGGTAACTTGATCTAAATTTTTGGGACGAAATTCTTAATTAGGTAGATAGGATGTAAACTCCAAAAAATTAATAAATAATTAACCAATAGATTAATTATTATTCAAAGAAATTAAGCAATTAAATTTTATAGTTTAGGGAAGTAAAAATATTACAAATACGAATTTTGACACTAATTTTAAATATTTTGGCACAAAATCGAATCAACAGACCGAACCGATCGAACTGGACGCCCATGGTTCAGCCCATTCACTTTCTTATAAGTGGCTTCAGCCACTCTTCCCTCAATCAAAGGGAATTCACGCAGGAAGAATAAATTGATGCTAAAAACCCGTAACCCTCACCTCCGAAATTCAATCGTCCATAACTTTTAATTCGAAATTTCGATTGACGAGCCGTTAGCGACTACGTGTTCGTCTCGAAATTCTCTACAAAATCCATGGATTAATTTGGTAAGAATCTAGCAATTTCTTATTCTGCCACTCTTCCCTAATTTCAAAATTTAAGGTTTTGATTTTAGAGATTATGTGGTTTTGATGTTCTAAGGTCGAAATAGCTCGTGGATAGCGTTGGCCTTTGTCCATTTCATCCATGGGTAAGATAAGGAACTATTGAACCCTTGTGAATTATTGAATTAGTGAACTCTATGATTATTATAGTGATATTGTGTGAAATTAGATTGTGTTCTTGTTGATTTGGAGTTCAATTGGGCGATTTGAAATGAAATCCAGGTGATTAAGCTTGAGAAACTGACGTTTGGAAGCTTGGAGCTTATGAAATGAGAAGTTTTTGATGTATTCTAAACTTAGGGAGGAATCAGCCAAGGTATGGTTTTGGTTTCTCGTAGATAATATATAATATTTTGTGAAAATATAGGTTAGTTGACTATAAGATAGGTTAGAGATGTGGAAATATATTAATGCTAGTAAGATGGAAATGTGGAACTATATTGTGAATGAATTGATGAATGATGATTTTGTTGAATTAGCTTGGCTTATTGGAAATGATTTAAAAAAGGGTTTGAAAGGTGGTTTGGTTGGAATTCAAGAAGAGTGGCAAAGTTCGAATTTAAAAAAAAAATGTTGCCGAAATTTTTATAAAAATTGAAAATTCGATTTGAAGTATTATTTAGACAAGTATGGATAAAAGAATTATATTATTTGACTTTAATTTATAAAGAAAAGAAATGCATTATATTTTGGAACTTGATTTATTAAGAAAAGTATTATGTTGGAGATTCAATTTATCAAGAAAAGTATTATGTTTTTGAATTTTACTTAGTTAAGAAGAGAATTCTGTTTTGAGTTTGAATTATTGATGAACGGAATGAGAGATGTGATGATATTAATTGTTGAATGAATTGAATGATGATGAGAATGAATTTGATATGAAATTGTTTTGTGGGGATCGTGGTTATTTACCGCCCACCACATTTTAAAGAAAATTGTTTTGCGGGAATCGTGGTTATTTACTGCCCACCAAATTTGATAAGAAATTGTTTTGTGGGGATCGTGGTTATTTACCGCCCACGTGTGTGCTGTTTTTCAATTAAAAACGTCTGTAGGGATCGTAGTAGTTTACCACCCGCAGATGGTGGGGATCGAGGTGGTTTACCGCTCACCAGTTTTCAAGAAGACGATGCCCAAATTAACTACTGGACATGTCAGGTTGGTAAAAAACAGGAATCACAAATTTGAGAGTAAGATTTTCTGATAAAATTTTACAAATATACAAATATGACCTTTTAATATGTAATTTTATAATAATAAAAAAATTAAAAACAAAAATTTGACCTACAAATTTCTAATATTAATGAAAAAACAAAAGAAATTATAAACATAAACACTACTAGGAAAAGTATTTTTTTGACGCCAAAAATCGACAATTATTCTGCCGTCGATATTTTTGGACAGCCTGCTATCGATATTGCTAAAAAAATAATTAAAAATAAAATATTAAAATCGACAGCCAGCCAGGTCTTCGATAATTTTATGATGCATTAAAAAAAATTAAATCGACGGTCGTTCTATCGATTTTATTGAATTAAATTTCGACAAAAATCTTGTCGATTTTATATAATAATATTGACGGCAAGGTTGTGAATTTTATTAAGTGGGTAAAATTCTCAAACTTATATTATAGACAGAAATATTATCGATTTTATTGAATCAAATATCGACAAAATTGTTGTCGATTTTATATAATAATATCAACGACAACGTTGTCGATTTTATTAAGGTAAAATTCTCAAACTCATATTACAGACAAAAATATTGTCGATTTTATTAAATTATTATCAACGGCTTGGAAAGCCATCGATTCTATTAGAATTTTAAAAATTCGACAAGTTTAATAGCGATCACTTCTGCTGTCACTTTTGTCGTTGATTTTTAATATTATCGACAGTCTAGCCGTCAATTTTAACAATGTTTTTTGTAGTGAAATCTGTTCTTTAAATTTTTGGTACCCAAGTTTGAACCTCAAATTTATTTTATTTGTCTTTTACAATTTCGTGATATACTCTTCGTCTTCATGATACAATAAAATACACACTTTTTTCAATATTAAAAATAAAAAATACATTTTTTGCAATGAAAAATAAATATGTCTGCATGAATGTTTATTTAACGAATTGATTTGATTTTATCTTTAATGTTTTATTTATTTTGATTTTGTATTAAATATTTTTAATATATTTTAGTTATATATAGTATTTGCATTTATAACCGTCTTAAATTTATTTATTCTTTATTTGGCCAATTGATTTTCAACCTCTAAAAATATATAGCCATCAGATTAAAAAAAAATACAAAAGATTAGAACAAAAAGCATTACTGAAAATGTTTGCAAGAGTAAAATGTATCATGTTCTTATTCTTGTTGGTTGTGCTACAACCACTTTTCATTGCTCGCAAGACAGGGGTTGTAGTAAAAAATACTGTAGAGGACAATTTGAATCTCACCATTCACTGCAAATCTAAGAATGATGATCTTGGACCAGTGATTCTCAACCCAAATCAATCATATCGGTTTACTTTCACTCCAAATATTATTTTCCACATAACGTTATTTTTTTTGCACTTTTCGTTGGACAGGTTCATGTCATCGGTTTGACATATATACACAAGTGAGAGATGAATGACGTTGTGATAATCCATGTGGTTGGATTATAAAGAAAGGTGGACCATGCCAGGATTTATCTAGTTCGCATGAATGTTTTCCACGTGTGTTTGAAGATACTTTTATGTAATAGTGTTATGTACATATGATCATGGGGGATTGGGGAATCAATGAATAAATTGATCCATGTTGATCATAGGAGACAACAAATATACGCCAAAAAATATGTGAACTCTACAAATAAAATAAATGAATTCACGAATCACAAACAGTTTAGAAAAGTTTCTAGTGATCTTTTTGTTCTTTTTTTGTATAGCTGTTTTTTTATCTTTGATTAAGAACAAAAAATTTATTTTATGTTTAATTATTCTATCGATCTTTATAATTTTATAAAATTTACAATTAGGTTCTTATATTTTTTTTCTTTTAATTGGATCCACCAAATATTTTTCTACAAATTGGCCAGATATATAGACAATTAAAACCAAATTAGATTGATTATATATTATTTGAAAAAATATTCAGCTAATTTTAATATTTTTGACGTGAAAATAATCTAAGTTTTCACGTGACATTATACATTAATTACGAGAAACTAAAACCATATCTTCGTACGGAATCAAAATACTCGAAGCTCCAGAAAAGTTTTCTGACCGAGCTATCGAAGAAGAAAATATCCAGAATCGTTTATACCTCCTAAAACTCCAGCTGGCCAAATTTAAAGGGTAGAGGAACTACGTCATTGTCAACTTCTACCAATCAAAAATGGTGCCAACATGTAGAGAAGGAGGATACGAATACTTTTACCGAATTAGATTTTTAATTAGAGTTACAAATTGCAAAAAATCAAAGCCGAAAGTTTGGTAGGAATTTACGTTCTCTCTCTTTTTTTCTCAGTTACGCTCTTCTTTTTTTTTTTCACCGTTCTCATTCTTGCTGCTTTATATAATCCTTTGTTAGCGTACAAATATAATCATTACTAGAAGGATGATATTATTATTATAATTATAATATCTGGAGTACAC
>NC_029775.3:108920733-108924185 GCF_000817695.3 Arachis duranensis
CGAAAATAGGTAAATCAAATAATAATAATAATAATAATAATAATAATAATTTATATATAAAGTTAATAATATATGAGTTACTAATCTAAATAACATTAGTAACTTAAGGGTGAAAGGTATTTGGTGAAGCATTAACAAAGCTAAGCTTAGCAAAAAGTACTGATATTTACTTATATCGGCAGATATCGAACTCGATAATAATATTATTAACTAAACTCTATTTCTAAATTAAAATATCAATACATTACTCAAATTAAAATATACATATAAGTTTCATTACTTATAAATTACTAGAATTATAGTTTTAATTATGTAAAATATTTCATCATAAAAAATATATATATAAGAATATGAATTTGATTGAATTCAAATAGTTATAAAATTAGTTCAATTACTAATAATAAAATAATTTCTAAAAATAGAAAACTCCAATTTATGAAATAAATAATAATTTATTTATATCTACTTAATATATTAAAACTAGATTTTTCTCCAACTAATGAAGGTGAGGTGTCGATTCCTCGTGATTTTATTTTTCCTCCAAAATGAATGCACTTTTTTCTATTCTAAATTATTTTATAAAAAATATCTTTATTATAATTATATTATAATTAATATTTAATGAATAATACATAAATATACTAATTTAGAAACATATCTTCATTATAATTATATCAAATTAATATTTAATGCATTATTAAACTACTTATCAATTATATATCAATTGAAAATATTTTTAATAATAATAATAATAATAATAATAATAATAATAATAATAATAATAATAATAATAATAATAATAATAATAATAATAATATAATTAATTCAATCAATTATTTCTTAATTTATTTTTTTGAATTCAATAAATCAAATAAAATCAATTATATTAATTATATTTTATCAACTGATTGATTTGATTAATTCTTAAAAATATTTTTATTTTATTTATTTAAATACATGAATTATAACTAATTAGTTATTAATTTTATTAGGATAAATATCAAATTCTATTCCTAATATAAAAATACAAAATTTTATTCCTTCTATTTTTATTTTATCACTATAAAAGACCATATATGCTAGAAGAAAATATCATTTGTTTACCAATTACTCTTTCATTCGGTAGCTTTTACAACAATTCTTTTTCTTCTTATGAGGCGTCGTCGCAAGAAGGCAACTATTGTGGACACAAACCACCACACTCCAACTTCCGTACTCATCATTCAGAGCAATATATGATATGTTATCCATGAGACATTTATAAACTATGGTATTATCATGTATGCATAAATAAAAAAAATCGTGTTTAAACTTAAGTCATTTACCTGTATGTGTAGTATAATAGTATGTGTGGTATATTATAGTGTAAAATTAATTTCAATTTGCGTTGTGCAATAATATTATGGTCTAATTTAAGCTTTTACTTTAGAACTGTGTTATGATTTTATTTCATCATTTTCTCTTAGATATCAAGTTGACGTATTTTTATTTATTATGATTGAAACGGATGCGATATAAAATTTAAAAAAAACTCTCACACTGAATTTATTTTATTGTAGTCTTCTATCTCTTCTATTTTATTTTGTTTTCTTCTTATTCATTTTATTTTTTTAAATATCATATAATTTATTATAATTTATACCAATTAATTAATTATAATTCATTATATCAGTTAGTTTGATTCATTAATTTATAATATGCATGATAAAATAAATCATTTGTTACTTATAATGTTAATTCTTCTAAAATCTAAATTTGAATAATTATATTTTTACATTTTGTTGTGAACAAAATATTATTAATAATTAACCACTCATACTTTTAATCAAAGTGTTTGGATGATTTTTATATTTATTAATATTAATTGTTGATTATTTTTTTCATAAATAAATTGTATTATAATTTTATATTAGTTCATAATTGATTAACGATTGATGTTCATGAAGCTATGTTACTCTAAATTTTATATTTTACAAATATTTTATTTAAATGTAATTTTTTAAACATAAAAATATATTATTTTTAATAATATCATATTTGTACTTTTTTTAATTATTTTAAATGAATATTTTATCGAATACTAATTAAAGTCATCATTCCATTTGCTTTTACTAATCTATTATCTAACCATTATATAAAATTAAAATCATATTAATAAATTTAATATTAAAGTTAATTTAACTTTTTATTTAGATCGTTTTTCGATTTTTTTAGTCTAATCAGCCAAAACTATTCAATTATCAATAGTCACTTCTATCTTATTTTAAATTATTGACTAATTAAAATTACTAAAATTTAATAATACAATTCTATTTTATATTTTTATATTTAGTCCAATCCATCTAAACTATATAATAATCACTTCCATTTTTATATTTTATAATGTAATACTAAATATAATAATAATAAAATAACATAGTAAATTGTCATGTTTTAATATTAAATATACAATTAATACATAAAAAATTTACTCAATATACTAAAATTGGATTTTTTTTCAACTAATAAAAGTGAGGTGTCATGTAACAGCCCAGACCACCCGCTAACACGATATTGTCCGCTTTGACACACAAAGCCTCATGGTTTTGCCTTTGACGATAGGGATGATAGCCGAAGCCCCCCACACTCACTCGTCAAAACGCGTCATGCTAGGGAGAGGTATCCACACCCTTATAAGGCATGCTTCGTTCCCCTCCCCAACCGATGTGAGACCTTACAATCCACCCCCTAAGGGAGTCTAGCGCCCTCGTTCGCATATCGATCCGGGTTCTGGCTTTGATACCATCTGTAACAGCCCAGACCACCCGCTAACACGATATTATCCGCTTTGGCACACAAGGCCTCACGGTTTTGCCTTTGACAATAGGGATGATGGCCGAAGCCCCCCACATTCACTCGTCAAAATGCGTCATGCTAAGGAAAGGTATCCACACCCTTATAAGTCATGCTTCGTTCCCCTCCCCAACCGATATGGGACCTTACATGTCAATTCCTCGTGAATTTATTTTTTCTCCAAAATAAAAGTATTATTCTCTCTTCTAAATTTATTTTATAAAAATATCTTTATTATAATTATATTACAATTAATATTTAATGAATAATGTATGATTATACTAATTTAGAAAAATATTTTTATTATAATTATATAAAATCAATATTTAATACATTATCAACTAATGAAAATGAGATATCAATGCATTATTAAACTAATTATCAATCATCAATATTTTTAATCATTCCAATTGTATTAATTGATATAGTTCTAATTCTCATTTATTTGCAATAATTTTATTAGTAGATAGTTGGTGCACACATTAATGATGACTTATTTAATTTGATATTAATTAGTAAATAATAATAATAATAATAATAATAATAATAATAATAATAATAATAATAATAGAAAAGGTATAGACAGTACATGTATTATTTTTTAAAAAGTAAAATATATT
>NC_029775.3:108925363-108928330 GCF_000817695.3 Arachis duranensis
TTTAAATAAAAAATAAAATTATATAATATATAATAAGTTTTTATACTTAAAATTAGAGTAAAGTATCGGTTTTTTCTCCAACAATTGTCTCATATATCTCTAAAACGTCAATTGCACATAATGAGCTTTAATTAGAGTTTTGAGAATCTCTTCTTAAAGTTAGAGAATACAAATATTTGGGATAGAACCGATGATTCATTTCGAATAATAGCTCATCAAAAGTTAAAATTAATTCTTGTAGCATTTATATGATTTACTCTTTTAGAGACATAATTGAACAAGAACACAATGCAAATAGTGGGTATAATATTAAAATCGAACATATTCAAGTGAGACATAATCGATGAATACATCACTACAAGAAAATAGAGTTATTTTGACACTTTATTTTTTAACACCATAATTAAATGTCAAAATTAATATATATTTTTGACAAATATCACAAATGTCAAATTTTCTATATTTTCTTGACGAAAAATTTGACCGTAAAAAATTACTCCTTAATTTTGACACTCATTTGTTTTCAATTTACTCTACTATTTTTTTCTTCTTTGGGCTCTGTTAATTTTGACATCACACTGCTCTCAGTTTAGGATTATACTACTCATTCTTTATCTTCAAAATCCCAATTTATTCTTTAGTTTCAAGATCACATCTCATTCTTTGTTAAAATTTTTTGTTGAGAATATTTTATAGTCAATAAGTGTCAAAATAAATAGTATTTTTGACAATTAATAAGTATCACAGAAAATATATTCTCAAAATTTTCTAACAAATTATTTTTGACAGCCAATATTTATCAAAATAAGATTTAAATTTTTTTCACAATCGCTTATATGTTAAAAATACTATTTTTGACAAAACTTTTATTAACATATTTTCATAGTTAAAATAGTGTCAAAATTTATTTTTTTGACAAATTTTAATTTTCTTTTATACATTATAACCCTAAAAAATAATCTATATTGTTGTAGTGCATTCAAGTGAAAATAATTAAAATTGTCAATAAAAAATTATAAAATAAGACAATAAAAAATTTTGTGTAATTATTATTCACTAATAAACTTTAAAAAGATATATTAAGTCTACTAGACTACTACTCATAATTTTTTAAATTGCATCATTTCAATTCTTGAAAAGCTTCTTCTAAGTTATATTCATAATTATTTTACAAAGATATGATATTCGTATTACACTTGTGAACAAAATAGAGAAAGAAAATGCTCTAAAATTAAAGTAAAATTCATAATTAACTGTAAATAATAAGAAAACAAAGTTCTATAATTAAATCTTAAAAAAATTATACTTGGAAGGTGTGCTACTAGTAATGTGCAACATTCGGAAGTGTTTTTTTGTCTTAGAAATGATGATAACGGTAGAAGATAGAGGTGTTTATGTAACACCCTACCATACAGAGTCTTATGCTTAAGTCATAATTCAGAGATGGCAAGGTATTACGACCTCTAAAATAAAAGTTTAGTACATATAGTAGTATGAATAATTGATTATAACTAGGAGCCTTTGTAGAAAAAGGGGTAAACAAAAACCGCAACTCGAAAGCGCAACACTCCGATCGATAATGTAACGAACAAGGATAACCAACACGTGATTATATATATACAAAGGAGTGTCAAAAACAGGAATATCAAGACTCAAGATCCGGCTGCGAAGATAACCGGTCCGAGCATAGTAATATATACATATGATAAAATAAGGAAAACCCCAAAGAAAACCCAAAGGGACACAAATACATAAAACCTATTCTCCAAAATTCTCCCATAAAAGGAGTCATCACAGTTTGTATTATTCAATGGAGATAAAAGTATCTAAACAAAACATATAAACTAAAACATAGCCCTGAGAACAAAGGATCTTCGCAAAACTAGAAGTCTCCAGCATGCCTCAACGGGAAATCTCACGTCCTGCATCTGAAAACCACAAAATCCGCATGGGTGAGAACCAGAGGTCCCCAGCATGGTAACAGCTTCCACATATATAATACATAATAAAAGAGGAAAGCCGAAGGCAATCCTAGAACTTCCTCCAGATAATATCCAAGCTTATAAACAAGCTAAACCATACAAGGCAACTGACTAAAGATTCTTTAGTCTAACTAATACTTTCCTTTCCAATTCCTTCAGACCTCCCAACCACCAGCAGAAGTATAAAGTAGCAAGCACAGTTATATCAAGCAAGGAATATACAAATAGGAGCAGTTAAGGCGTTTAGACAATTAGCAAGTAATATGCAGTCAAATAGGCAATTTCAAACAATTCACATAGTATGCATATGATGAATGCCTGTCCCTAGTGGCTGCTGATATCATCTGTCGGTTATAAAGCCAACCCGACAAGTCCTGGTAGTTAACCCTTGGACTGTCCCTCTGTCACGCATTCCCAACTCGAGTTATACTCATCATAAACTTGATCATAATCATGATCTATATCCATCACCTTCACTGGTGAATATTTACGGGGGCGAGCTCATCCGGGTCTTTCACAGTGCCCGGCCACACTTATGACATAGGGTCAAAAGAGCTTCGAGTCTCAACCTGGAGCACGTGGTGGCTAGCAACTGCTTCCTCCCAGGGAAACTCTCATCTCCAACAGTGGAAGTGCAACATTCACAATTCATTCAACAGCATATATGCATTTGTACATGGCCATAATCATGGCTCCGCCGTAACACGGCAATAATCTAGCCTTCCGGCTCACGGTTAAATCCATAACCAGCCCATTGGCATCACGGTTAAATCCATAACCAGCCATCTCATTAACAAATACGGCCTTTCGGCCCATGGCATAACAAGCACTTCCACCACCATCCTCCACATCTCACATAATCATGCTTGATCCTCAATTATCATTCATTTTTCCCTTGCTTCACTCGCAAGTTACCCATCCACTAGCTCCTTCTATCATAGCTAGGCATATCATAATGATTTAAGACATAAGTGGTGAGATCGGA
>NC_029775.3:108929739-108930459 GCF_000817695.3 Arachis duranensis
AGGGCCTCTAGCCTAAGTATTTCCTACCACATTACATATTAGATACGGGAAACCGAAACCATACCTTAGCCGATTTTCCCAAGCTCCACCGGAGCACTTCCAAATCACTTATCCACAATCTCTCAAGGCCTCAACACCTCCAAGAACAGATTTTTCACCACCAAACCCTTTCCAAGCTTTTCAAAATCACCAATCAAACTCCAATATCCACACACACACAACCTAAGCCACAACCATCATACCCATACACAACATCTCAAAACCCAAACATCATAAAATCAACACTAGGGTTGAGAGTCTTACCACACCCAAGGTCCAAGGAGACAAGATTAACCTTCTCCTTCAAGAGAGTTGGGTCCTATAACATCAAAGAACCCAAAATCTCAACATTTTACCCATGAAACTCGAAAATAAAGGCTGAAATTTCGAACAGAAACACGTGGCTTACCTCAAGGTTAATTGTATGGGTTTTGTAGAGCTCTCCGCGGTGAACGCATGGCTGCAAACGGAGCGGCAATCGGAGCTCTAGATCAAAAGTTATGGTGGTTTGAAGATCAAGTGAGAGATAGAGGTTTGAGAGAGGTTCTTCCTCCCTTTCTCTCAAATTTCAGCTTGTGTGTGTAACAAATGAGGAGAGAGAGTGCTGAAAACTAGGGTTTTGGTTAAGTTATGTTGGGCCAAGGGCCCACTTTAGGTCCAATTGGCCCGGTTTGGCCCGTT
>NC_029775.3:108931480-108931885 GCF_000817695.3 Arachis duranensis
GATTTTTAGACTCTCAAATCCCTTGAGCAACTTCTCCTCTTGAAGCATCATCCAAGCCGCACATAACGACTTCCGACTTAACGCATCCGCCACTACGTTCGCCTTTCCCGGATGGTAATGCAACTCAAAGTCGTAGTCTTTCAACAATTCCATCCACCTTCTCTGCCTCATATTGAGCTCTTTCTGATCAAAGAGATACTTCAAGCTCTTATGATCAGAAAAAACTTGGAACTTAACCCCATAGAGATATTGCCTCCACACCTTCAAGGCAAATACAACCGCAGCGAGTTCCAAATCGTGCGTAGGGTAACTAACTTCATGAGATCTCAACTGTCGTGAGGCATACGCCACCACATTATGATGCTGCATTAGCACGCACCCTAGACCCTTCAATGAGGCATCACA
>NC_029775.3:108933073-108934419 GCF_000817695.3 Arachis duranensis
TCTAACTGAGACTTTAGCTCGTTCATCTCTAATGGTGACATCCTATAAGGAGCACTTGAGATTGGTCCCGCTCCGGGCACCAATTCAATAGCAAACTCAACCTCTCGGTTAGGTGGAAACTCATCAATATCATCGGGAAACACTTCCGGAAACTCACACACAACCGGAATCTGTTCCAACCTTTGATAATCACCCGAAACGCCCGTGGTTAACAACATGATACCCTGACATTCGGTTCCAGAACAGTTCACCATCATCGAATTCAAGTAATAATTATTCACCACGACCGGCCCTTCAGTATCTTCCGGCATAAAGTACACCGACTTTGTAGAACAATCAAGCAGAACATGGTTCTTAGATAACCAGTCCAATCCCAAGATAAGATCAAGACCCATCATCGGCAAGCAGATTAAATTATGAACGAAATCATGCTGCTTGAACCTAAAGGAAACTTTCGGGCATCCTAGCCTAGTTAGCATGGCCTCATGGGTAGCATTATATACTTTTAGGTCATAACCTAAGGTTACAATCTTCAGTCCTAACTCATGGGCTTTCTCAAATGCAATGAATAATGTGATGCTCCCGAATCAAATAAAGCATTTAAAGTTTGACCAACTATCTCACAGTTACCTCGAATGAGTGTCTCAGATCCCTCAGCACCTATAGCTGAAGTGATGAACACTCGACCAGTCTGTTGTGCTTTCCCAGCACCTTGTTTCTGCTTCTCAGGACAATTTGCGGCTTTATGCCCCGCCTTTCCACGGACAACTTGCAGCTTTATGCCCCGCTTTTCCGCAATTGTAGCACAAACCCCATCCGGCCTTGCATGGTACTCCCGGATGGTGACTTCCACACCTAGTACAAGCTTGTTCATTCTGAAGTTGTTTCCCAAACTTCTTCCCTTAGAAATTGTTGTTGTTGTTGGGCCTCCTGAAAGAGCTTCCTCTCTTGAAAGACGGGTCCCTAGGTGCAAAGCCCTTCCCTCGATTCTGTGGAAATGAACCTTTGTGACTCCCTTTCTCAGCGGTTGCCCTTTTTACGCACTCTTCAGCAACCCTACACTTGTTCACCAATTCGGAGAAAGTTCTAATCTCCATTGGTCCCACTGAACTGAAGATATCACTCCGGAGTCCTCCTTCATACTTAACACACTTCCATTCCTCATATTCCACCGGAGTCCCTTGGCACATACGAGAGAACCTGAACAGCTCCTCAAACTTGTCAGTATACTCTGATATGGACATGGTACCCTGCTTCAGCTGTAACAATTCAAGTTCCTTAGCCGTCCTAGCAGAAGTCGGAAAGTACTTCTTATAGAACTCCTCTTGGAAGACATTCCAGGTGAT